>NC_056560.1:19252248-19261021 GCF_013358625.1 Macadamia integrifolia
TTCTAGGTTGAGAAATCCCTATTCTGTTTTTCACTTGCTTTAACTTTAACATTTCTTTGATAATGTCACATTTGGGTGAACATTAGCAACTTTGCTACCAATCATTATTCTCTGTCTTTTCAAACAAAGAAGACTTTGATTTGTATTCTATTACAATAAGGTTGAACTTTACCACTTTGGTGGATTCCACCCAATCTTATTGTAATAGTCTACAAATTCATTCCGGTAGTTAAAAGTGGGATTGTTTAAGCATGAACAAAAAATATTCATAAACAAAAGCATGAACTACATTACCAAGAATAAACAAGTTCATATTTTAATATGCAAGTAATGTATGAGTTGATTTTCTTTTATTTCTTCCAATTAATAGGAAAATCATAAAAAATCATTAACCACCCATACTTGTAACTTATACAAAACAAACCATAAAAGTTGATCAAAACTAGGCTCATAATATATCAAAACGAAGAGCACGAAAAACTGGACTCAACGCAAAAAATCAGGGTGAAAAATTCTTCACCGTTTGCCCGTACGAGCCATTTGAAGTTGCAGAACTAAAAATAGATCAAAATCAATCTAGTTTCTCAAACCAACCAGTTCGGCCAACCGGTCTAATCCGGTTCGGGCATATTGATTCAGGTCAAAATTCGGGTCAATTGGTCAATGATCCGATCAACCTTTGACCGAGTCAAACAGAGTTGGTCATGAGTTGATCCACTGCACCCCGGGTTGACTCGATAGGGTTTCCAAGGTGAGCCGGCGATGACTCGCCGCCGTTTTTTTTTTTTTAATTTAAAAAAAAATTCTCTCTCCTCCGATAGTCGGTTTCTGGTGCCGCGTGTCGGCCTGTCCAGAGGTTTCTGGTGACTTACGATATATCACCGCGATCGTCTTTTCGTGCTCTACAACTTTTGTGGAGAAAGTTTTTCCATATTGGATCTTTAAGTAATGGTAAAATTATGATTTTCATGATTTGGGACACAAACCCTATACAAAATCAATTTTCCTTTATTCTAACACTGTAAGGGTTGGCTCTGATACCAATTATTGGGGATTCTTTTACCATATTAAACATATGAATAACCTTATAGTGTTTAGAATACAAGAATCATCTACAAATCATAAAAGATTGATCATGGGTGTAGTCCATAAACCCAGAACAATAAAGTATCCCATCTTAAAATACATAACCATATAGATTTACTATATCTATAATAATCAATGGGCCAACCATGACATGAACCATAAATGGGAATAAAGAAGTACTTGTATCCTATGAACATAGATCATGAACCTCTGTCCCATGTGGTTAAACATTACTCCCATGAAGATGACAATAATGAACTACGCAAGTGGAGTCCTTCTATTGAAATATTATGCATCCTCTTACTCTAGGGTTTTCTCTCTTTCTGTACACTTGCTCTTGTGAGAAAGCCGTGCTCCCAAAACCAATAAGGCATTAAGTAAAGTAATGGCTGCAGGGATCGTCAGTATTCTATTTATAATAGAATCCCTAAAACCCTATTCCACTCTCACAATGGAAAGAGCTAGGAGTTTCCTAATCAGAGTGAGTCTATAAGTGCTTGGGCCCAATGAATCAATCGGTATCAGTTAAGCCCACATAAAAATCCTAACAGCGGCAACTCCACCCACAGCCAATCCCACCACCATCACTATGTTTCTTTTTGGAGAAAAGAAAGCTACCCGATCGTGTGCTCCTGTGCCCTAACACAAGGGTGTTGCATTGACCATTCCGCCAAACCTGTTGGATGCTTGGGCACAAGCTCCCATTGGACCGGGTGCTGGCTCAGGGGCCATAGATTGTCCCATATTGTAATTGGAATTAACATTAATCTCCAAAGTGGAACTGAAGTCCCAGGAGTTGAGCTGATGTAGCTCGGCGGAAGATCCAGTGGATGAAGAGAACCCAACAAAGACAATTCAACAAGAAAAAAAAAACTTTTATCATTTGTAATATTTCGGGTGAGTCAAACATGATCAAAGACGATTTTTCAAAAAGTTATTGGATATTCCTCCGCCATACACGTTAGGTTTCAATTGAAACAACAAGTGATTAAAAAATGTTTTAAAGATTGAATGAAAAATATTTTTTTTTAAATAATGATTAAAATATATTTGAATTATCAATACATGAACGAGTATATGGTTTAATATAAATCCAAATCTAAAATTATTTGTAGGTCAAACTTATTATATCACATTCCCACGAGTTAAAACAAAATACTAGCTAGCTAGATATTCTTTTATCTGTTTTTTTATCGGACTTCTTTTTCTCAGTGAGCGTATCGGATTTCTCCAATTGGACTTTGACCCAAAAAAACAAAAATCACTGGTCAACAAAGAGAATGCTCTATTGACTGAGTCTAACTGGCCCACCTAACTAATCCTTCCACGTTGGTGTTTTATTTCACGTTTTGGCGATCATCTTCTTTCTTTCCTCGCTGCCTTTGTTGAATGCTTTACCTTAAAAAAAAAAAAAGGTGGAAATAAAATTCTCCTATAAGATAAGGGGAAAGTCTACACTAAAAAAAAAAATTATATTTTTTCCCAATTCCCATTCAACGGTTGAAAGGCATATGGGTAGGTGACATAGTGTGAAATTGTTGCAGGAGATCATGGTTTAAGAGAGTATCAGACCTACTTACTTTGTAACATAAATTTTTTTTTTAATCGATTGAGTCTGGTCCTATCCAACACAACCCCAGAACTTGGAATGGCCGGCTAGGTTTGGATTGTAGCGCATGGGGGAGGGGGAGTAATGCATGCCCATTCTCCCTCTGAGCGTGTATATATATGTTAAGTTTGCCTCGAGTTTTTGACCCATTTTGAAGATTGATTCGATTTGACATATTTTGGTGGCGACTCGAATGGAAAGTTTTCTGAGATCTGTGATGGAAGCAAAGGGGTTAGGCCGGTAGGCCCAAGCCCGAAGCCCATCATTGATCTTGTATGGGGTGCTGGGAAGTATAGTTCGATCGGATCGATTGCAACCCGATGGATCGATCCACAACTTGGAGTATATAATGTACTGTTGTCTTGTTGAGAAAGGTCATTATATTTTGGGGTTTTTTGAGTTAGGGATTCAGGGTGAATTTTCTCGTCGTTACTTGCCATTTGCATGATAACGTAGCATACCACACTGGTGTGTGAACCTCGTTAAATCTCTATATTATACAATATTTTATGTATTTGTTTTCATATTTGTTGGTGTTTGATCAAATGATTGAAAAGATAAAGCTCATGATAATAATCAAAACCCCAAAACCAAAGCGTTATACGATAAGTAGTGCTCTGACAGGTTCAACAAACAATAATGAGACATGCGGCGTTAAATTCTACAACAAGCTAATCTCCATTGACAATTTCAAACCAAATTAGATGTACATAGTGGAATCATATGTCACAGAATACGTGATCTGATTTGATAGGCTACTTGCTTAGTCGCCGCCATGTCAAAGATCTCTATGGCCCCGTGCTGGTCTTTCTCACGTTTGATTACAGAGATGGTGGATTCATAAGATATGAACTTAGGGCCCGTTTGATAACGTAACCAGAAACGTGTTTCTGTGTTTTCTTGTTCTCAGAAACACAGAAATGGCATAAATACCGTTTGGTAAAAGTGTTCTGTTCCACTTGTTTCTTGAAACATAAATTGAAATTTATAACAATTTATGCTTCAAGAAACATGAATGACGAAACAAGTTTTACTTGTTTCGCTTGTTTCTCGAAACAAAAAAGGGGCACAATTCCACGATCGACCGACACACCAACTTAAAAATCTATGAAAATTTATCATGTTCATTCGAAGATCGACACCCCCCTTCCTCTGATTTTCGTTGAAGGAGCTCTGCTTCTCCTGCGTACCCGATGACGGGGAGCTCTGCTTCTCCGGGGTACCTGACGACGGGGAGCTTCATCTCGTTGGTGGAACACCAACCACGATCGTCACCCTCTTCAACAGTACGCCTCCCTTCAACGATAGTGAAGCTACTGGACTCCTTAATCACCTCTGGGTCCCGCGAAGGGGGCGGCCAGGTTCGTCGCCGCTTCTTCCACTCCTCAGGTCCTACCTCTTACATTCGTAAATCGTAATCGAACTCTGGATCTCAATCTGCCGGTGGCACTCCGCTGCAAGGCCCCAATCAATGAGGAATCAACTCCAAATTCTGCCCTAGTTCTCCACTTCTCCGGTAAATCGTAACCTAATTCTGAATCTCGATCTGCCGGGAGGCCCTTCATCTCTTTCATCCAGAATCCAAATTGTCGAGCCTCAGTTGAAAGTCACGACTAGCGACTCCATTGTCTCAAGCTGCACGAAGCAGACAACCACCATCCTTGTTGCTGCTCGAACCTGCAGGTATGCTCTCTCTCTCTGTCTCTCTCGTTTGCTTTGTCCCATTCTTCTCTCTCTCTCGCATGCTCGTTGTCTCTCTTTTTCCTAGGAACCGTGAGCCTTGGTAAGTGTTAAAACTTTGGGTAATCTAGGGTTTCATATAGTTTTGAGGTTTGTTGGTAAACCTCTTCCACAATTCTTGATCCCAAAGCTGGTTTCCTTTTCAATAACGACTCTGTTCTCATCATTGCCGATATCCTCGTATTGAATGAATCCATTTCCTTCACCCGTGATAACAATTGAACTCTGGTGTTTGTTTTGAATGTCGGTGTTGAACCAGAAACCTGGGTTTAACCACATGCATAGAGACTCGTATGGCTGCTAATAAGAGTTTCAAGAAACAAAGTTTATCAAACACCAAAAATTCTGTTTCTGTTCCCAGAAACGGAAATTTATGTTTCTGTCGTTTCTTGAAACAGAAACAGCAGAAGCGTTATCAAACGGGCCCTTAGTT
The DNA here is from genome assembly GCF_013358625.1 of Macadamia integrifolia. Classification (NCBI taxonomy): domain Eukaryota; kingdom Viridiplantae; phylum Streptophyta; class Magnoliopsida; order Proteales; family Proteaceae; genus Macadamia; species Macadamia integrifolia. Next base: position 19,257,117 of record NC_056560.1, read on the forward strand.
TTTTACTGCAATTCTTGAATTGGAGATGGAGAGGTGCTTTGGATTGAAGGGTCTGGTTTTGGGTTGGTGGGCTTGTGATAGTAAGAAGAGCGATCCATGGAAGCGGAGGCAAGAACGAAGAAGAGAGAATCGACGATAACGCTTGAAAGGAACTCCGATTAAGTCGATTGGTAAGTATTATCCTAAGATTATCTTAATGCATATAAATTTCTCGAAGACAGTTTTTTTTTTTTTTACCCAAATAGGTGTATAGTTTCTCTATATTGATCACTGACACAAATATTTGATACATGGTTGATTGAATGCAATTAAAATTTTGTGAATAAATGGAGCCCAAGATTTCAACCCTAAACATATGTTAAGTTTCAATTAAAACAAAATTGGCCAAGTGGAAAAATAAGATTTTAAAAATTTAATAATAATAAAAAAAAAGAATAGCTAAAATGGACCTTAATTATCAATATGTGAATACTATATAAATCCAAAATTTGACATATTGCTAATTTAGACTTTATGGCTTAGGTGGATAGTAGAACCTCACAATCAAGTTAGTGATTAGTTTTATTTGATGATTAGCGTGCTCACATTGCCTCTTCCTAGTGGTTCAACAAAGAGGTTATCTATTGACTTGGCTCTAAGTATTAGCATTGGATCGGTGGGATCATATTGATATTGAATGAGATGGATATTGATCCTGGCTCAATATTTGTATTTATCCTAGACAAAAATCTCATTTTCATTCTAAATAATTCCTCTCAATTTATTTATTTATTTATTTTTAATAAAAGATAGAGCTTTGGCAAAACTATGAGTTTCCTTCATTGTGGGGGAAGGAAGAATTCTTTTGCCAAATGGGTGTAGGAGGAGTGGATGGGCATTAAGAATTGGGTTGGGGTATTATTGATTTCGTACAATAAAATGAGTTATAATGACCTTAGATGGGTATAAAATTCATTCATGAAAAAAGATCCTCTCCAACCGGTTACATCCCACCCATCCAACAGATGGGAGGTAAATACTTGATGTTCGTACTAAAAAAAAAGTTGAGGTCGAAGTAGTTGGAGAGGAACTGGAACCTTTAAAACTATGTACAAATTTTTTTAATAAACCACTTTCAAAATCAAGAGCCTCTACTATAATATTTGTCTTTCCACAAAGAGGAGTAAGGACAATAATTCATCCTCAAGTTCTTACAAGAAATATTGTTTCTCAAACTTTTAGTAAAATAATAGGGCAAGAGATCGTTGCTTGGTCTCATGGCCCTTGCACCAATGTGGGGGCCAATGAAACCTTGCACGTGATACTAACATGGATGTAAGTTTTTATTTCACGAGGGATAGGTTGATAATTTTGTGTGCTCTTATGTCAGGGTGCAAAAACCACATGATTAGAGATTTTTTTTTTCTCTTTCATAAAATATAATTAATGAAAAAGAATGCATGCAGATGCCATTGAAAGCACACATAGGATATCAACATTGATGTAATTTTTTATTTCATGAGGAACAAGCCGATAATTTTGTGTGCTTTTTTTGAGAGCTCTGGAGCCAATTCTTTTTCTCTTCCACAAAATATAGGGAAAAGAATGCTACCACTTCGTGTCTTTACGAGGGGAACCCATTAATTTATTATTACGGGTTAATGCTTAACCATGATATTGATATGAATCTGTTGAGCTCAAGTCAAGAGTCTTTTTCGAATTCGAGAGAAGCTTCCAGGCCAAATCAAGCATATCTAATAGTTGAAATCCGAATTTGAATTCGCATTTGCATTTGTTTAGGGGTATCTGTATTCTGTTAAAGGTATCTTAAATAAAATCCAAAAAATAGTTATCCAATCCCATTAAATAATCAATTAATAATTTTGACTGTTCTTAAAATTTAAATAGGTTCTAGAGAATGAGTAAAATAGTTAAAAACAACTTAGAAAGATGGATTAAGAGCAAATTATATATATTCATAGGGGGAGGGGAGGAATGTCTGGATTACACAAGTCAGAGTATACAAATAGCTACAAATCCGAATTCAATCCGCATCATTATAGTTTAAGGGTATTCAAATCCGATTAGAAAGTATCTAGATGCAAACACATCCAATTTAAATTCGATCCATAATCCGCTAACATCCCTACTCTCTCATTCAACCTGGAGGAGGTTCAGATTAAGTGAGGGCTTTTCTCGAACAGTTGGCTTGATGGCATAGAACATCTCAAGTGTCCTTTCGGGCAGAGAAGATTTGGAAAAATGGGCCGAAAGTTTTAAGGAACAGACCCTCATGGAATTTACAGGTTTCGAATGTCATCTGACGAAGAATTGCATAGACGACATTGAATTTCTTGGATTGGGCAAGCTGGTGAAGGATAGTCGAATATGTCGAGGGGTTGTGATTATAGCCCCGCTGTGTCGAGGGGTTTCTTGAACTTGGGTTTTCTCTGCAATTCTTGGATTGGAGATGGAGAGGTGGTTTGGGTTGAAAGGTCTGGTTTTTGGGGGTGCTGGGCTTGAGATATTGGAGATTAGATATCCATGGAAGCAAAGACGAGAACGAAGAAGAGAACTGACGGTAGTGCTTGATATGAACTCTACTCGTAATTTGCACGCCAACTGTTTGATAAAACGGGTTACAAGAGGAGGCCGTCCAAAATCATTGAAGTAGCTAGGGATGACAGTGAGAGTGATCTTCACCAAGTTTAAACTGTAATTTACATTTCTAGAGTCCACACAATTTTGAGAAAACTAATTATTGGATGAGAACCCATCCACCTTGATTGTTTTCACATATCTATTGTATAGCCCTACTTGTTATAGGAGTGTGTTTTTTTTTTTTTTTTTTTTTAAATCTTTGTATTCCCAAAGTTATGTCAAATTTGTAAATTTTAAGTTTTCAATCAATTTTAAAGCTTTGTAACCTCACATTGGAATTTAGGATTTGGGAAGAAATTAACCAAGCAGGAAAATTATGACGTGAAAAGCATGTCTACAAAATTTGATCGCCAGTGGATATTCCTCATGGAAGACATTTGCCACAACATCAGATTAAGTTTTAAACCAATCAGATTTTCCCAGGTGGAGATACAGAACTTTAAGAAACTTATTAAAATTCATCTTAGTTCAGAACGAGGCAGAATATCAAGGAAGTATCACACCACAGGAACAAAACGAGGAAATATCTTGTTATTACACTAGGAATTTAATATAAAAGATAAGTCAACATTTTCAAGTTACAAAACAGAAACATATGCAATTCAAAATTACATTAAAAGAGAAGAGATGGGGAGGGGGAGAGCGGATCAAGTTCTCGTACGAGCCTGGCCCAGCCCCGTACGGTGGATACCATTTGTGGTATCAGGATCATACGAGAATGATTCTGATATATCCACACCCAGAAGGGGGAGAACTGCATCCTTAAACTTTCAAGACATTAACGTGGATTATTCAAGAGGGATATCGAGGGAGAAGATGAAGACCTCTTTAACTTAGAGAAATTAGTGGTGCTACTATTGGACGAAGGTTGCGATGATGAAATTGAGAATGTAGAAGACATATTGATTGGAAGAGGGGATCCATATGTAGGCGTTGGCATCTTAGTTGGGAGAATGGGCAGTGGAGCATCAAATTGAAGAACATGAATAGCTTTTTCAATGGAAGGTCGGAGTTTGCAGTCTGGGTGAGCACACCATAGCCCAACGATCATCAAGCACTCTACTATTCGCTTGTCAAAATCCATACCTCGACTTGGATCAGCCGCTTCAAGATGCTTCTCTGTTCCATAGAGTTCCCAAACCCAGTTTACCAAACTCACTTCCCTTGGATCAGGTTTAGTCTCAACAGACTTTCTCCCACAAGCAATTTCCAAGAGAACAATGCCAAAGCTATAGATATCAGTCTCTTTGGTAGCCCTCCCAGTC
>NC_056560.1:19261041-19283612 GCF_013358625.1 Macadamia integrifolia
CGGGTTAACTCGGTAGGGTTTCCGAGGTGACCCGGCGATGACTCGCCGCCGTTTTTTTTTTTTTTTTTTTTTTTTTTATGAAAATGAAAATTTTCAATTTTACCCTTAAAATACGCGTATGCGTTTAAAACACTTTTTAAACGGATTTTCTAACCGTTCCCCTTTTTTTCCACATTGTATAGTAGCATACGAGAAAACGCGTTTTAAAAGTACAAAAACGGCAACCGCGTTTTAAAGGCGTTTTTACTAACAATGGTCCCAACCCATTTTCCTGATTCTCCTGCCCAACCCAGAGGAAAAGATCCCCAACTCCAATCAATTTACCTCCCACCCATCCAGTGGGTGGACTTAGACATGCATCCCCAGGAGTTCGGATGCATGTCAAACTCCTCCAGCCTTTGGATGGGTGGGAAGTAAATGATTGGATGCCCAAGTAATTGAAGAGGAGCCGGATCCCAACCTGGATAGACTGCTTATCCGTCTTGATATGTCATATGGAAGACATTTACCAAATCATCATCTGTTCATCTAGAAAGGAGCAAACACATCAGATTTCCCAGGCAGAGATACAGAACTCAAGAAACTTGTTGAAATTCATCTTACTTACCAAATTAAGATAGAAGGATCTCAGAACAGGGCAGAACATCAAGGAAGTATCATACCATAAGAACAAAACGAGGAAATATCCTGTCAATACGCTAAGAATTGAATACAAAAGTCATCTGAACACAATTTCAAGTTAAGAGGGAAATGAAAAGAGAAGACATGCAATTCAATGTTGCATTACATTTCTGCTTAACGTGGATTATTCAAGAGGGATATCGAGGGAGAAGATGAAGACCTCTTTAACTTTGAGAAATTAGTGGTGCTACTATTGGACGAAGGTTGCGATGATGAAATCGAGAATGTAGAAGACATATTGAATGGAAGAGGGGATCCATATGTAGGCGCTGGCATCTTAGTTGGGAGAATGGGCAGTGGAGCATCAAATTGAAGAACTTGAATAGCTTTTTCAATGGAAGGTCGGAGTTTGCAGTCTGGGTGAGCACACCATAGCCCAACGATCATCAAGCACTCTACTATTCGCTTGTCAAAATCCATACCTCGACTTGGATCAGCCGCTTCAAGATGCTTCTCTGTTCCATAGAGTTCCCAAACCCAGTTTACCAAACTCACTTCCCTTGGATCAGGCTTAATCTCAACAGACTTTCTCCCACAAGCAATTTCCAAGAGAACAATGCCAAAGCTATAGATATCAGTCTCTTTGGTAGCCCTCCCAGTCTGAAAATATTCAGGTGCCATATATCCCATGGTACCAGCTACACCAGTTGTTTGTGACACCATATTATTGCCTTCTATGGTACCAACTATAGTATTGATGGTTGCTTGTGACTCTTCCTCATGTTCCACAAGCCTAGCCAGACCGAAATCCCCAAGTTTAGCATTGAAACTGGTATCTAGAATTACGTTGCTGGATTTGATATCCCTGTGGACGATGCATTGTTCCCACCCTTCGTGCAAATATTGTAATGCAGAGGCTAAGTCGAGAGCTATCTTGTACCTCAAATCCCATGTCAAGGACCCTCTATTTCGAAATAGATGGAAATCAAGGCTTCCATTAGGCATGAATTCATACACAAGAAGTAGCTCTTTCTGTTGGTGGCACCAACCAATAAGTTGCACAAGCTTCCTATGCCGCAATCGACTAATGATCTTCACCTCCGATGCATATTCCTTTTTCCCTTGTTTAGACCCCTTAGAGATCCTCTTCACAGCAATATCCTTGTTGAGATCACTCAAGAAGCCTCTGTAAACACCTCCAAATCCTCCCTCTCCGAGCTTTTGTTCCTCATCAAAGTTCCTAGTTGCTCGAGCCAATTCAGCAAACGTGAACTCTCTAGGGCCTGTGGGCAGATCTAAGAGCACATCATCCTCTGCTTTTCTTTGTTGTTTCTTTCTCCGCCTGATAAACCAAAACAAACCCAAGACAGTAATCATGGCCACAGCTCCACCCACAGACAATCCCACCACTATCCCGATATTGTTCGAATTGTTAATCTCCAAACTGGAACTGAAGACCAAACTGGAACTGAAGTCCCAGGAGTTGAGCTGATGTAGCTCGGCGGAAGATCCAGTGGATGAAGAGAACCCAACAAAGACATGTTCTGGAAGATATTCCTTGAGATCAACAATATAGTCAAGGCTACAGCTCCGACAATAAGAAGTAGCATTATGAGCAATACAACCAGTCAATACAACACTCAAATTTAGGGAAGTTGAATCATAAACAACCCAAGCCTCCCAGGGTGCACTATGTTTTCTCATGGAATACCAAAGATCAAAATCACATGAGGTATTGATTACAGATTTGACTGAAGAGATGTCGATACCAATGTGATTGTTATCTGGGTCCCATGAATTCTGATAACTATCGAACTCCACTGCAATGATTGAATTATTCGTTGGCATAAGAGGAGTGTTACCAGGTACTGTGTTGTTGAAAAGACCAAGACCACCACCTCCATTATAATCTTGGATTACTGAAGTGTTAGGAGCAAGGAAGAAAGCAAGGCCATCTCCAAAGCAAGTATTAGAACAGTCTGTTGAGGCATTTCCGATGGTGAAGGAGAAATGGGTGGTGAAGTTGGTAAGGTTTCCGGTCTTCATGTCCCAGAGCTGAACTGGATCATTATAATACACTCCACCAACACTATTACCAACCGATTGCTCCCTTCGATTTCGTGTGAGGTCGATGATTGAACCAGAGGGTGATGCATCTCCCTGAGTCTTGATGATGTTGTAAAATACTGATGGATTGAAACTGGAAAAGTTGAAGCTCACTGATGTTGAAGGAGGGAGGACTAGTAATAAAAGCAAGAAACAATAGACTGCTGAGCCCTGAAAGAGAATAAAATAGTTACAAAGTTTTGGAAATAGCAGGAGATTGCAATTCCCTGATGAGATGATAAGAGCCATGATTTTGGTTAATGGCTTGAAGCTGAAGCTCTGCTACTGAAACTGAAAGACTTATAATTCCTATCAGTGGTTAATGTGATCTTTTGATGCAGCTTACATCTGCAATAGTCAAGGGAGGCTGCGCCTTTCTTTCTTTTAGTTTCCTTCACCACGCAGTGAACTGAATTGAATTCTCCACGTTGATTTAAATGATGAAAGACTTATAATTCCTATCAGTGGTTAATGTGATCTTTTGATGCAGCTTACATCTGCAATAGTCAAGGGAGGCTGTGCCTTTCTTTCTTTTAGTTTCCTTCATTCTCCGCGTTGATTTAAATGATGAAAGACTTATAATTCCTATTAGTGGTTAATGTGATCTTTTGATGCAGCTTACATCTGCAATAGTCAAGGGAGGCTGTGCCTTTCTTTCTTTTAGTTTCCTTCACCACGCAGTGAACTGAATTGAATTCTCCGCGTTGATTTAAATGATGAAAGACACTAGTACCAACCCCCTTCTCCTCTTTCCCTCCCTTTTCCGAAAGACTTAGGAAAACTCGGTCTTTTCACAAGAAAAGGCAGTAGATACCATGTTTTTTCAAAATGAAACTGTAAAGACGGAGAGAACATAAATCAACATCGTCACAGGAGGCAAGGCATGGCGACATTGTTCTTGGCGTTACTCAAAAAGATATTATTCATTCAACCTCTCTTTGTCTTCTGGTTTAAGTTCAAAGGCTTATTGGCCATTACATAGTAGACTAGATGCTAGACCAACGTAGGGGCAAGAACTGACCTACGGAAGAGTCAATAGGGTATCACGGCGTAATTTTTGGAAAGCAAGAAATTTGGTAGAGGAATTATCACTTCCCTTCTCACAAATTATGAGGAAATATTATGTTTTCCCTATGTTTTTTCTATAAATATCGCTAACCTCTGCCTAAGCAGAAATATTCTTTCTAATGTCCCCAGCTGTTAGAAATGGATGTTAAGTCAGTTCTCATTTTTCCTATAATCCCTAAACTACACCTCATGAGTTAAAACCCCAAAATATCCTCAATGCATTAAAACTAAAGGCCCCCATTTCCCTTCTTTGAGATCGATTGAAACCCCATTTTGACGATCGTCAAACCTACAACTCCTCTCTCTAGTTCCTCATGATCACTAACCAAAGGCCCTAGCTCAGGCCCAGTCCTAGTTGGCCTGCTTGAAACGAATAGCCTAGGCCTTGTTTTTTTTTTTTGCTCAGGCTCAACAGGTCAAACTTGCACCCCATTTGGATATATCATCCCCAGTTATATTTAATTATATTTAGGATATTTTGTCTTTTTATAGGATATTTTTATGGATTAAAAGAAGTGGAAACAACAAATCTCCAACCTCAACCCAACTCATACATTTCTTTCTGTTTTTTTCTTTAAAGGGGGGTGGGAGTTGGATCCACAGTATACCAAAAAAAAATAGAAGCACAAACTAGGTCACAACCATATTTACTATATGAAAAGAAAGCACAAACCTTGCAGATCTGGAGAAGAAGGGATGAAGAGACATTTGAATGAAATCAAGAGAAGAAAGGATGAAGAGACAATCGATCATTCGAATGAGAGAGATGAAGCAGAGGACCGTTTTCTCTGTTCGGCAAACCCTTAGACCAATTCTCTTCAATTAGAAGAAGACGAAGAAGAGATAAGAGATAACCGTGCCCAACCTAGCCCATTGACACCCCTACAATCCACCATACACATGAACGAGGCCACGAGTCGACATTGAACAACCCCTCCATAGACCTCCGCCATATCAGATGCAGTAGGGGATTTTGATCCCTTTTTATAACACAATAGTAATAATTCAAACTATAGGAGGTAAAGTTCCCACATGCACACTTCAATTTAGTGGCTTTGGATCGGATTGGCATTCCCACTTTAAGGCTGTGTTTAGTGGCCACGACAAAAATAAGATAAAATATTTTGTTTTTTAAAGAAATTCTCTTTATGCATGGCATGTCTTGAACCAATAGAAATTTTTTTTTTTGAATTTCAAAAATCACCTTAACAATGAGTGAAGTTTTCCTTTCCGCAAAAAAAAAATCTTACCAGAAATACAATAAAACATAAGAAATGCAAAAAAAAATCTTTCCTTTTCTCCCAATGGCAGCTAAACATACGTATTTTTTTTATTTTATTGCCATTTCATTTACTTATTTATTTTTATTTTCCTTCTTCTCCTAGGCTACCAAAACGGAACAGCCTGAGTTCTTGTAATGGAGTCGTAGGTAAGGAAAGGACTCTCCCGGGCTCACAGCAACCCAACCCGTCCCACCGCCACCCGCTGCAATCCCCTTCTCTCCTGTCCCATTCTTGCGGTGGAAGTGTGTGGGAATGGGAAATGAGATCATTAGTACACCAAAATTTATAAATGTAAGCGTCTGAGCGATTGGGGCAGCCAGTGTGTGATGGCAGGGGTGGAGTTTGAATGGTAGGTGCAGTATGTGGTAGCGGATAGCGAATGGCAGGGGTTCTGTTTGCAGCGGTGGCCAAGGGCTGTTGCGACGATGCACAGGGCTATAGTTCTGGAGAGAGAGGTGTGGGTTGCAGCGGATCTGCGAAGACGACGATGGAGGAGGAGAAGAAGAAGAGGGTGAAAAACAATGGAGATTTAAGACTGATCTCTCTCTTTTGCCGCAAGGGAATGAAGCGTGGGACGCTGCATTGAACCTGCGAAGGGAACGACCCAGAGGCGAAGATAGAGGGCGGGGGAGGGATGGAGGGGGTCAACCTCTGGTTGCAGCGGGAGTTGCTTCGCCAACTTCGGAAGAATCCCCAGAAGATTTATCCATTCACTCTTGCCCTATCTCTCTCTTCCTCTTCGTTGAACCTTGAAATGGAATACTCAATCATTACCAGTCATGGTTAAAATTCTCAGTTCTTGTTCGGTTTCCAAGATCTTGTTTGTCAAAAATGGCGGCGCCCAGTTCCTGCTATTTGTCAATTGAAGTTCTATGCTTTAATCTCCAACAGTCCGTTCTCTACACTTCACAATGAAAAAACCATTCCATTCTTTTATTCTGGCTTTTCGTGATTCCTTCTTCTCAGAGAACAAACATTAAACACTAACATACTAAGAAAGAAACCCAAATGGAAAAATACCCATTAGAGAAGAGCATTCCAACAAAAAAGCTGCCGACACAAAACAAAAATTTTGGGATGGGCAACGAATAGAGAGCGAAGCGGAGGTGTGGGATAGGGTGAGTAGAGGTTTATAAAATTGTACGTCGTCGGAGTTTCCTTGTTTGGGATTTAATCCATTGTTGGATATTGAAGGGTTTGCAAAGAAGATAGAGGAACCCTAACTGATTCCATCATCGATTTGGGGTTTTACATGAAGGATAATTTGGATATTTAATAAATTTTGATTCCTTGACGTCATCACTTAACAAGAATCAATTAAGGAGATAGATTTAAATGTAATTTCGTTTTTTAAAAGGGGAGATATACTCAACATTACTAGAAAACGAGGAGATTATAGCATATAAATTTTAAATTTAGAGATGGTACAAGAAAATTTTCGGAACAATTTTGTGTTACAAGAGTGCAAAATAAAAAAGATATGTAACCCAAAATTACATTAAAAGAGAGAGAATTGACAATCTTGCATTTAAGACATTACATTTCTGCTTAAGGTACACTTGTGTTTGGTTAGACCTGTGGATACCATTCTTTCCACACTTGAAGGTTCCTGAAGTGTTGCTAGGAATGGGGAGATCTCATGTTGGTGATTGTTGGAATTCTGTCTTATCACTATTCTTTTCCACTTGGCTATTGCATCTGCTATTCAGGGGGTTCCTATTTCAAGGGGCTTTAGTGATGATCACTGGTTCTGCTTATGGCTGGCCTTATTGACATAGGAATGGTTACCTCCTCGTAACCTGGGATGTAATTCTTACTGTATATCGAGTTTACCACACCTCTGCTCACTGTTTCTTATCCATTATTGATATTTGTTGGATGGCTTGATTCTGCAACTAATGAAGGAGGTTGGGCATCTGCTATTTAATTTAAAGAACAATTCATTTTCTTGAGGATGACGAAGATGTACACATGAAGCAGAGGCAAGGGGCTTGTTACAAGGACTTGAAGAAGCAGATAGGTTGGGGCTCAAGGTAGAGGATGCTTGGCCAGATTCCCATACAATGGTGGAACTTCATCCAAAACAAAAGACTTAAGGCGTGGCCACTGAGTTTTCTTCCTGTTCAGATGAAAATTTCTGTTTATATATCATAATTTGAAATGTGCAAAAACAAATGATGAGGTGATAAGGTTTACTATGTGGATGGGTCAAAACTCAAAGGCTGGTGTGTGGAGAAGCTAAAAGAATATGTGAAAACAAATTTATGTTACAAAAGAGAAAAATAAAACAGATTTGCAATCCAAAAGTACATTAAAACAGAAGGGCGTGGGGAGGGAGGGTGAGAGAACTGTAATCTTGGACTTGAGACATTACATTTCTGCTTAGGGTGGATTCGACAAGAGTGATATCGAGGGAGAAGATGAAGCAGATGATGACCTCTTTAATTTGGCGGCATCAGTACTGGTGCATGGATTGATATGTGAAAACAGGCATCTTACTTGGGAGAATGGGCAGTGGAGCATCAAATTGGAGAACATGAATAGCTTTTTCAATGGAAGGTCGGAGTTTGTAGTCTGGATGAGCACACCATAGCCCAACAATCATCAAACACTCTACTTGTCGCTCGTTAAAATCCATACCTTGACTTGGGTCAGCGGCTTCGAGATGTTTTTGTGTTCCATAGAGCTCCCAAACCCAGTTTACCAAACTTCTTTCACTCGGGTTAGTCTTAAGTATCTCAACGGACCTTCTCCCACAAGCAATTTCCAAGAGAACAACTCCAAAGCTATAGATATCAGATTCTTTGGTAGCCTTCCCAGTAATCTCATATTCGGGTGCCATGTACCCCATGGTACCAGCTACAGTGGTTGTTTGTGACACCATATATCCTTTTGTGGTACCAACTGTAACATTGGTGGTTGCTTGTGACTCTTTCTCATGTTCCACCAGCCTAGCCAAACCGAAATCCCCAAGTTTAGCATTGAAATTGGAATCTAGGATTACATTGCTAGATTTAATATCCCTGTGGATGATGCATTGTTCCCACCCTTCGTGCAAATACTGTAATGCGGAGGATAAGTCAAAAGCAATCTTGTACCTCAAATCCCATGTCAAGGAACCCACGTTTCGAAATAGATGGAAATCAAGGCTTCCATTGGGCATGAACTCATACACAAGAAGTAGCTCTTTCTGTTGGTGGCACCAACCAATAAGTTGTACCAGCTTCCTATGACGCAATCGGCTAATGACCTTCACCTCCGAGGCATATTCCTTTATCCCTTGTTTAGACCCCTTAGAGATCCTCTTCACAGCAATATCCTTGTTGAGGTCAGTTAAGAAGCCTCTGTAAACACCTCCAAATCCTCCCTCTCCGAGTTTTTGTTCCTTATGAAAGTTCCAAGTTGCTTGAGCCAATTCAGCAAACGTGAACTCCCTAGGCCCCATGGGCACATCTAGGATCACATCATCATCTACTTTGCTTTCATCTAAGATCACATCATCATCTACTTTGCTTTCTTGTTTCTTTCTCCGCCTGATAAACCAAAACAAAACCCCCAGGACAAGAATCATGGCGGCAGCTCCACCCACAGCCAATAACACACTTCTATTTGGAGACGCTCCCTCCTCGTGCGCTCCTGCACCTTGACACAGGGGCGTTGAAATGAGTATTCCAACTGACTTGTTGGATGCTTGGGCGCATGCTCCCATTGGCCCTGGTGCTAGTGCTAGTGCTGTTGCTGGTGCTGGTGCTAGTGCTGGCGCTGGGGCCATAGACGGTGCTATATCAATCTCCAAAGTGGAACTGAATTCCCAGGAGTTGAGCTGATGTAGCTCTGCAGAAGATCCAGTGGCTGCAGAGAACCCAACAAAGACCTGTTCTGGAAGATATTCCTTAAGATCAACAAGACAGTTAACGCTATAGCTCCCACAAGAAATAGATTTATCAGGGCTACAACCAGTCAATACAACACTCAAATTTAGGGAAGTTGAATCATAAACAACCCAAGCCTCCCAGGGGGCACTATGTTTTCTCATGGAATACCAAAGATCATAATCACATGAGGTAGTGATTACAGATTTGACTGAAGAGATGTCGATACCAATGTGATTGTTATCTGGGTCCCATGAATTCTCATAACTATCGAACTCCACTGCAATGATTGAATTATTGGTTGGCATAAGAGGAGTGTTACCAGGTACTGTGTTGTTGAAAAGACCAAGACCACCACCTCCACTATAATCTTGGATTACTGAAGTGTTAGGAGCAAGGAAGAAAGCAAGGCCATCTCCAAAGCAAGTATTAGGGCAGTCTGTTGAGGCATTTCCGATGATGAAAGAGAAATGGGTGGTGAAGTTAGTGAGGCTTCCGGTCTTCTTGTCCCAGAGCTGAACTGGAACATTATAATACACTCCACCAGTACTATAAGTAACCGATTGCTGCCTTCGATTTCGTGTGAGGTAGATAACTGGATCAGAGAATGATGCATCTCCCTGGGGCATGATGATGCCGCCATCATAAACTTCTGATCCATTGAAACTGGAAAAGTTGAAGCTCAATGATGTTGCAGGAAGGAAGAAATAGAATGAGCCCAGAAAGAGAATGAAATAATAAAGCTTTGGAAATGGGAGAGTGCAATTAATCCCTGATGATGATGAGATAGGAGCCATGATTTTGGTTAAAGATTTGAAGCTGAACCTTTAATGGGAAGATTTCGAGCCTGGATCCTCTCCAGCCGGCTAAATGGTGTGAGATAGTCAGATGGGATTGAAGGGTTCAGCCGGCTAAAGATGATCTAAATTCAAAATTTTCCTGCAAACCCAACCTGTTGTCATGCTTTGAAATGGAACCCACTCCGATTAAAACAGGGAATTTAAGAAACCATAAGAGAAGGAAAATTCCTAAGGCCTGAATTGGAAGAAATTTTTTCCGTAATTAAAGGGATACTGTGTTAGATTTTTCTTTCTGATCCTTTTTCTTATTGCTAGAGAGTGGAGAGTTACGACTTGACCAGTCCAACCAAACACTTTTTTATTATTTGACACATGTTGTCTTCTTCCACTTTGATAAAAATGTCATTCTTTAGAGGACTAGTTGCTGTAATCTACGGGGTTTGTTCTTGTTGCAAGGCAAGGTTTGAGAATTCTATATCGGGAATATTTTTGGTTGTAATTTATAAACTATTTTTTGATTGTTTACCTTTCATACATATCAATCTATTGATACAGTATCAACCAGGAATTAGAATCGATCAAGGCCAATTCCTACTAGATCTGATTTCCTAAACATAGTTGCAAGGTCAATGGTATAGACTATATATATATATATATATATATATATATATAGAAACAGTTTTCTTTCATCGGTGCCTAAATGATGAGACTGTCAAGATGTGACCCCCTTTTTCCCCTGCTCTATTGTAAATCCATTCATTGTGGCCTTAGGAAAACTTGGTCTTATATTCATACTTTACTATGGTACATAGTTGCAACATGGAAAGGTCAATGATATATATATATATATATATATGGAAGAGAGGTAGGCACGTCAATGGTTTTTTTATTTTTTTCCCCCTCTCTTTTAGTATGTTGATATATGTGTATATTCAATTAGAGTACATAAAATTGTTAACCAAAAAAAAAAAATTAGAGTATATAAAATCATTTCACGTGTATATTTGAAAATTTTACATGATAATAACGTAATGGTAAGTCACTTTTAAATTACTTTTGAAAATCATTTTATACTCTAAAAAAAAAAAAAATTCTTTTATACCCTTAATTTTTAAAAAAAAAAAAAGAATAAAATAAGGGATAGTTAAAAACAAGCGTCAAATGAAGAGAAAGATAGACACATAAGCCAATCATTGCTTATGATGAAACAAATATCATAATGTTGTGAGTGATTTATGTGCCTATTTGTCTCTTCAAATTCAAAATTTTTTGAATTTTTTATTTTATTTTATATTCATTTCTTGACAACCAAACTCGAACTTAGTTAACATTTTGCCACAATTGGTGAATATTCTTATCGATGTTGACTCTGACTTGTGTCAAGTTCAACTAGACTTGACACACATAAAAGAAAAGGAAATTTTTAAATACCACCCCTATAACCAACACGAATTCCACGTAATCTCTTCTTTTTTGAAAAATATTAGTGGGTTACATGGAGGGACATAACAGGGTTAAAATGATTCTCTTTTTTTTCAAAATTTTAAGTTAACACCATTATCCAAACTAGGTGCGTTGATATTTTCAAAAAATTAGGGATTATGTGGAATCCAATCCCAATCGTTAAACAGGATCCACCCAACCCCAATTGTTGCCATTGATATATAGTTTATGGGCAAAAATTCAAAATTTAGTCAACTAAAATCACAGTTCAAAGAAATATCAATCCGATTCTCCAAATAACTTCACATAACTCCTTGAATTTTTTTTATTATTTTATATTGCCATGGGCTTGAAAATATTAAGGTTAAATGGGCTCAAAAAAACATGATGGGCTGTGGGCCGAAAAAATCATATTATACCCCTGATTAGATATGGGTGAATTGGTAACACAGGTTCAAATAAACCATTCCCTATCTTGCTGAACTGTATAAAACCCTTAGGCTGCATTTGATATTCATCCCAAAAAACGTCAAAACATTTTTTCGTTTTACCAGAATAAGAATACAGAATCTTCTGTTTGGTGTTCATAGTTTACTTTTTCCCTTTTTTTGAAACAAATCGGATAGAAAAAAAGCTAGAAACGATAAATATTAAAACGTGATTATCACATTCCAACATTTAAGTTTCGTTTCAAAAAGAAATTTTGATATAAAAAATGAAAAATTCTAAAATTTTGACCCAAAACATCATTTCTAAAACAAAATGACTACCAAATGCAGCCTTACTATAATCTGTACATGCAAAAGTTTTTTGTATATATATATATATATATATACACTGAATCATTGACCTGGCGACCGGAGTATCGTGGTAAATCTCATATACTGCTGGACCTGATCTTTTTAGTGTGGCAACTGGTGTAGTCGAGATCCAGGCCACTCATGATTGGAGTCATGGACATGGTCCGTCCATTTCCCAAATTGATAAACTCCATAAATATTTTAGAAAAACAAAATTAAAAATTTGACTGGACTGTCAGATCGCAGGTCTCCAACAAGGGGGTGGAATCAACACAACAACCCGCTCAGTCGGCACCAACACATCAAAATTAAGATATTATGAATCAGCTCTCTTTGGGCCTCACTATTCACTAAAAGATAAAAATAAAAAATAAAAATCAACACTGCATGCTGGCCTCTAATTACTACTGCATACAAAAATAGAAATACGTCAGATAAATAGATAAATAAATCATATCAAAGAGATTCTTAATTAATAATCATTACAAATCTTAATTATTGTCTTTAAATTCCAGATTGCAGTTCTCATTTCTCTTTTTTGTAACTTAAAATTGTTTTCATGTTTCTTTATAATCAATTCTTAGGGCCCATTTGATTTTGTTTCTGTGTCTAAAAACAGCAAAAACGATTTTTTTCCATTTCTGTGTTAAGAAACAATTTTTGGAATTATAAAAAGGTATTTGATTTTTCTGTTTTCCAAAACATTTTCAACAGCATAGTCAGGTCCAAGAGACAAGTAAAAACATGACATTGTAAGTATGCAACTCACGAATGAAAGCATGATGTTGGAATTGCAAGTATGTTTTGTGGAGATGAACTTCAGAAGGATAAAGTCAATCCAAAACTGTGAGTTTCGCACAACTATGTTAGAATTGCCACACTTGGATAGCAAGAAGTTTCAATAATGGGTTGGGGTTAGAGTAGATTGAGCAAAATATGGATTTTTCACAATTTTTGTCCCTCCAACTTGTTTCTAGAAATTGAAAAATGGGTTTGACTTGTTTCTCCATTCCTGTTTCTAGACACAGAAATAGGCATAAATTTCTATTTTTGTTTTCATAAATAAATGAAACAAAACAGAAAAATCAAACGATTTTTTAAGTGTTTTCCGTTTCTGAACACAAAAAAGCGGAAAAACACGTTTCAGGAAACAAAATCAATCGAGCCCTTAGTGTATTAACAGGATATTAATCTCTTAATTGCACTATTGTGTTAAAAAAATTAAAAATAAAAATAAAAAATAAAAAACCTCGGTGTACACGACTCCTGCTATTGCAGGATATTCTCAGTTGTAATATTGTGTTAATATTCTGTACAAACACAAGAACCCTCAGAAATGCAAACCTCCAGTATTTATGGTCAGTACCCAGGATGCCATTCAGCTTCAGTGAATCTTCTTGTGAACTGAGCAAAACCCGATGCAAATCAATCCTTCTGACTGTTCAAAGGAAACAACATCAGGCCATCACGGTCTTTTACTAATGTCCTCCTGCTATCCTACCGGGGATGTCCATTTCCCTCTGGTTTACAGGCTAATGGCTAACCTTTCTTCTTCACTACATTTCAGATCTTGGGGGGATATAACCTCTAGTTCTGTACCTTTGGGAGACCCTATATTCCTGCTATCCTACCGGGTATGTTATTCATTGAAAAAAAAAACACGACTGCATTTAAAAAAAAATAAATCCAATCAAAGAATAGTTTTTATTTTTATTTTTTTGGCGGGGTCAGGGGGTCAGGGATCAGGGGTCAGGGGTCAGGGTGGGGGTTAGACTGTCGAGGTGTGGGATCAGCCAACTCATACGGTAAACAAATTTAGAAGGATACATCGCCATTTAAAAATTGAAATTTTTGAGTTGCAAATATGTCAACTATGTAAAATTCTATTCCGTTAAAGAAAGAAAAAAGAAATTACTTATGATTCTATATAGTTCCCTTCACAAAGCAGACAAAAAAAGAAGTATACCAAGGGTCCAAGAGGTGACCAACACCACCCAACTCAAGGTAGATCACTCATCCGATAACCCGAGAACCTCCTGCTTAAGCTCTTCAATTTTAGCAAATAACTCCTCCCTATTTTTCTGCATAAATGCAAATAAACAGAAACTAATTAGTATGTTTCTCTAATTAGGTTGACAAATTCAAAAGTGATATTCACAACAACGTTACCTTAAAGATCAGATAGCGGGAACTGAACCAGACTGTGTAGCCAAGACCCACAATTTCCAACAGCTTTGGAAACTGTTTCACAGGAAGACAAACTTCTCAGCAAAGGGTAAAAAATCCCACAATCAAACAGAATTTGCACCTCCAACGCAAAGCCACAGAAAACTCACCAGAGGAATAGAATCAACTGCACCGATCAAGGCTGATACTAACCACAGCACAACCAAAGCACCACCACCATAAAGGAGAAGTGGGTATGTATCTTCTGAGTCCAACTGCAATAGTTCACAAGCAGATGTCAATGAGATGGCCTGGTAACTGAACGGCACATCTGAAAATTTGTAAAGCCCGACAGGTGTGACAAAAATTTGCTTGCATGACCACAAAAGAGATACCCAGAAACAAAGACAAAAATCCGCAACATTAGCGCACATGCAAGCAGAGTAATAGAGTATTATTAGTATAATTAGATAGAGAATTTTTTTTTTTTTTGACATCATTTTTTATAAACCTTCTGCTCTCTTCATTTCAAGTTATTAGTTAACAAAAATGTACACAAGTTTACTTCACAAAGTTACCATGTTGCAACTAAAGAACAAGTGATGGTGGAGTAAAAAACTAAACCAGGGAAACTCTATATAAATAAGCTGACCTAATCCTTGCTACTAGTGTATTCTACCTAGAATCAATCAAGACATGCAATGAAATTACGAAGCATCAAATAGGGGATCTATAAGGTTGAGAGAACTCCTGTAATAATATATGGACCAGAAAACACTTCCAAAGAAACACCATCGATCCATGCTATCTAAAGTTCTGCAATAGAGATAACATCAGATTAAGCTTTAGTCTCCCTACAAGAATATTGTCCAAAAACATTTTTCATAAGATTTTCTTTTAGTAGCTCCTAAAGCATTCCTCTTGAAAAAACAAGAGAACCTTTAAGGTGGGTACCCCCTCAGATTCATTCCTCCAATTTCTTGGTGACTTTCCTACTAGAACCCTTTAGTATGTGATTTGAATTCAACAATTCCTCACCCGGGAAAATTTTTTTCAGCCAAAATGCTCTAACCTTCATCAAACTTAATTTGAGCCAACTTGAAAAGTGGCGAGAAACCATCAAGTGGGACAGAACATCATGCTGCAGGTATTTCAGAAGAGTCAATCATAAGGTAAATTTTAACTCATCAGTGCAAGTAAGCTGGTCTTTCTCAGCCTACAATTGGAGCCAGCCAACAACCTGCATGAATTAGGTTTATTTCTCTTCAATTGTACAACTTATATGGATCACCAGCGGACAAAATAAGCCAAGAACTTGGAAGGCACATGAACTTGTTCAGGGGCTTCATATCTTTAGGAATTGATTTTAGTAGTGTATTATATGTATGCCAAACATTTCCTTACCAAGTGACATTGACTTCATATTAGAAACATAGGGATCTGATTCACAAAGTCATGTACAAAGGACCCAGAAAAACAGCATGGTTGTACAAACATAACATAGGTGTTTCTCCCAGACGAAAAAGGACAAATAGAGTGGCAACAAGCAGCTCAGAGATGTGGCCTTGTTCACCACAAACTAGAATTTACACTAGGAATATATACCAAAGACCATTTCAACAGCATTGAACATAACCAAATTTGATGTCCATAAGATCGCACATGCAGCTCTATACGCTTACACAAAGGAAACATGCATAAGGAAACAAATCATGAATTAATATATACTGATGTACATAAATACATTAACCATATTTGAAATCCACAAAAAAGTAACACATAAGAACGTCTACAAGCATACCACATGCATACAGAAACAAATCACGCGTTAATATATTATGTAAAATGAATAATTATAGATTTGAGTGAAACCTTTACGTTAAGCTTGTCCAAAAGTTCAAAGATCTGAATTTGTTCCCCAGTAGGAGATTCTGTGGATGCTTCTGAAGGCCTTGTTTCATATGGTCCACTTATTTCATTTGCTGGAGTTTCCTCCATTGTTATTAGTCCATCAGGCGCTTCTCCTGACTTCCCATCTATCCTAGTTGAAGTTTCTTCAGAAGTTGTTGCTCTCAGCAAAGGGGAAGAGAAATGGAGCAATCCTGGGGAGACACCAAAAAAAAAGGCACACCTCTAAGAAAAACTACACAAAATTGACAAATATGAAGTCCACAAAATATATTTTGATTGTTTAACCCCGATAAGACAGTTGTCGATGCATCTAAAAAATATCATTTCTCAGAGTAAATATTCACAACATAATCATACCAAGAAGAATTGTCTGAATGCAATACATGTTAAGAAAAAGTCTGTAAGCTAAAGAATAATTGGTAATGCAACATTTTGGGAGTTAAATAGCAGAATTAGTATGTCCAAAAAAATAAAATTTAGCAGTGCCCAAGTGCCATCTCCACACCTGTAGGTTCTACAGTTCACTGCCATTCAATAAACAGCTCCTTCCATTTCAGAATTGAGATGCAAATTGTAATCATATAAGAGCAGTTTTCTTTTTCCAGTCAAATCATTCAATCCATTTGGTTGGTTATCAAATAAGGAGGTGTTTAGCCATCAGAACTTTTTCTGCATAGAAGCACAGAACCGTGCAATATTAATTCTCGACTAACAGTTTTCCCCTTCTTTCCATTAACAAATTCAGAGAAGTGACTACTAAAACATTGTTAAGCCATCCAACACCCCCCCCCCCGGTGCGCGCACGGGGAGTGCTACACTTCAAAGATCCACTCAAAACTTTGAGGCATCCCACAAATTGACTTCTACAGAAAATGTAATAGACCAAAATAGCAGGAAACTGTAGTACACAACAATGGATGAATAACATCAGACTGAAGCATGTTGTGAATATAGTGCTGGGATGTTTTGTAATCATACTTCTCCAATCAGGGGGTTATTTGTAATTCTTCTTAAGTGATGACCATAGTTTTCATTAGGGTTATTGTCCTTGTAATTATACAGAGTTTACATTATAAATACACATGCTACCCTAACGGTTAGACGAATCCACTGTAGCCATACGAACGACCTTTTCTTCTTTTCTTCTCTTCCTTTCTTCTATGTTGCATTGATCATTACTTGTTCCTATTTTTTCACAAAGCATATCTACAACCATGTTATGCATAATTAGATACTCAAAAGCAGTCGTCCTTCTTCGGCAGGACCATGGTTAACCTATTCTACAGCTGCGGGGACAAGGTGCGAAAGTTGAGTGAGGAAGGGTCCTTTGGACTAGTTCTTCAAGCTGGATCCTCTTTGTGAACACCAACTCAAGCGAACTACAGATATAGATGAATCAGGAAAAAAATAAACCCCAAATTTGGTTTAAATAAATGGAAATCCTTTGGATAGAAACCCAAATGAATTGCTTGATGACTACGTAATCAATTCCTTGCAAAACAGAGAAGATCCTATCATCCAACATATGTCGCTATTCACTCCTTCATAACCATCAACCACAGAGAGAGAAGCATGTTCCGAAATCATGTACTCCTACCATTGAAAGCCCTAACCCAAATGTTTGTCTTGCCATACTATTCACCAATCATTCAGCTCAACTATTCGACAATTTATTGCAGAATCAAGACCATTTAATTTACTCAAATCTCTTCCAATTCGTAAAATCACAGGGTACAATACAAGAAACATGTCTCTCGTGATAGCCCTTCAGTGTTTCACTAATGCCATGGGACTGCTACTATAAAACAGTGGCTAATCACTTACTGAACGTCGACCCCTTCCCTCACCCAACCATTTTTCCAAAAATCAATACCAACAAAAACAATTGCATCAAATCCAGAGAGAAATTGCAACTTCAAATAGAAAAGAATACCCATCAGTGTGGATCATAGGAATCACTCTACATCCTTCATTAAACAATGACTTCTCAAGCAGAAGTATTGCACAACTACCATCCAACAAAAGATCAGTTCCAGGGCTTAGATCAACAGACATATGGAGCTTACTATTTGTTTGACCCTTTCTGAACAGTAACACTTGGAAATTGCCTCCAACTCTGTGCCTTTTGGAATGCAAATTTTAGGGAACCCCGCCCCTCTCCCTATCTTCTGTTGTTCGTTTCCTATCTATTAACCAAACAAATCATTAGAGCAACAGCCAACAGCATAGGCCCACCTGGCAGCCAACAAAAAATACTTGACACGTTACTAAGAGAGTTGGCTTCCACAAGGAAACCCTAACTATTCCACTTTCTGAAAAGAACCCTCTGATATAAACCAAAACACAGCCCAAAACCACTGAAACGTAGCTTGATGGGGAAAACTGAGCTACCTCATAGGGTTGCATTTACATTGGTTTCATCCCCTTTAACCTTAACAACTAAACCAAAACCCAGCTTCCAAATCTTCTCCATAATCTTTGTAAACCCAAATAACACTAAGACGCTCTATTCACCTCCACATAACAGCAATTCAAGCATCCAAGACCAAAGAACGGGCAACATGAATCACATAACAGAAAAAAATGCAATAAGGGGTAAAAGACCTAGAGATAAAGAATTCGAATTCAAGAAGAATAAGAAACCATATATTCAAATTCTGAAACAGAAATCTAGGTTTCTGATAGAGAAAAATGTGGAGTGAAAAAGAGAGTGGCATGGAAAGCGAACCTGACTTTCTGTAAGAGATTGTGGTTTTCTTGGGAAGCAGAGAAGCTGTAGAGCGTAGCGGAGAGGAACTCGGAGCAAAGAAACTTTTCTGGGGAAGGTTGGAGATGGCGGGGGATGTACAGAGCTCCATTTCGAACAATTTTTATTGCTGCTAATTGCTCAAGTGAAAACGCCGACGAAACTGAAACTGTTCTCCACACTTCTCTGGCGTCCAGAAACTCTCTCGTCTCTATTGCTAAGCCAGTAAGCCCTCAAGGCCTCAACCGGAAGGAGTAATATGCCGTCTTTCCGCCTTCGGATGATGTTTGTCTCTGGTTCTTTGATTCCAGGGGACATCTAACGGTTTAAAATTCGGAAGAAATGTACGCCGTAGAGATCAGAGTCAATACGTGGCAGAAAATGGATGACACGTGTCATTCGTCTATAAGACATAAGAGATAAGAGGAAAGATATTTCCATACTGCCAGCTTGGGAAAGAATGCCCAAGAGGGCGGAGTAGGAATCATCTTAGCCGTTTGTTGCCGACTGGTATGCACCGCTGCTCCACCGTCCACCACTTGACCCTCTTTAGCTTTCTTTGTGGCCTCATCTGGCAAGTTCGCCTTGGTGCTTCGACGTCAGGAGCTCCGACGAACCATACCAGCGATGGTCCGAAATGCCGGTAAGAGAGGGTATGCGCCAAAGACTACCGAGAAGGGGGGTTAGGGAGAAGCTTGAAGCTAGCAATAGAGACTCGCCGGAAGAAGCAACGGGAGAAACAATGTCGGTGATGTAGCTGTGCGCCCCAATGCTCTGTCTTGTAAACGACAAACCCTTTTGAACATTTCACCCTTCTCCTTTGGAGAAGAAATATCCGATTGAGCAAAGCCCCCCATGCCCTTCGGGGTTAGTTCAAACCCAAATCACTCTTGTAATCCATCCCTAACTTGAACTCAGGAGATCTTCCTTTTTTTATTTTTTTCTGTTACTAACTTGAATTCAGGAGTCTTACCGAAAAAAACATGAGCTTAAGAATCGGAACTCAGGACCTTGCCCCTAATTTTGTTAGGAAAATTTCTCACACTTTCTTAATGTGAGAGTTATTTTTTACTCAATTATCAAACCATTAATAATTGTCATGTGGTAACTTACCTGGATCCGGATCCACCTGCTCAGCCTGCTTCCAATGGCTAAGAGTATCCGGTCAATGTATCATAACACATAGACATGCACTCTAAGGAACATCTAGTCATCGGATATGCATTGAGCGCCCAGCTACAGGAGTGGACCTCACTCCAACTTAATTAGGGTTCAGATTTAGCAAATATATTATTCATTTCATTGTTTATATGGTTAAATTTGAAGATACAAGCATTTACATGGGAAGGCAAGGATAAAATTGAGGTTGAAAAATCACGGAGGACACATAATGGGGCAATATGATTACGACTTACTATTAAATTTAACAAATTGACATATTTAAAAGGTTCCAAAACCATCTAATGGTCAGTTTGTCAAATTATCAATTGATGCAGCTATAAAGTGGCAGGCATGCATGAATGGGTTCATAGTACAAGCATGTAGAATACGTCATTCCAAGAAAATTTATTCAAATGCTTCAAAACTTTTTTTTGTTTAGTACATTATGTAATTTAACGTGGATTTAGATCCCCTCCGGCCCAAGGGGGTTTAGAGAAAAACCAATAAGAGAGAGAGAGACACACACACACACATACACAAAGCCCTCACTGATCCCTCTCCAACACCCCAGGCTAGAAAGAATCTTGCTCCATTTAACTACTTCTTTCTCCCATTTGAATATATATTTTTTTTATTTGAATCTATTTTCCTGATTTTATATGGAAAGAAAAGTAATACTTATTAAAAGGAAAAGTTTTACATCGCCATATGGTGAAGGACCTCCACACCCAACAAGGGTCGTAAATGTCTATCCCTATTTTAGAGGATTATCAATAATGCCTCCATTGTTTTCTCTATACCATATGGATACCATCTGGTCTCCCTTGCCCATAGGTGTGGAAAAACCTAAAACTTGAAATTATATAGAAAGAAAATTAATGTCTTTATATCCCATAGTGTGGATGGTAGACTAACACTGAAGCCTAATAATATCAGTAAATGACTCCATCATGCTTCTATGTGAAATATGTGGATGGGATCTATCAACCCATTACTCTGGTGAATGCCTAAACTGTCCAAGTCAATTGTTTTCGCCCAAGAGCATCACAATTATCAATTGATTATGTTTGCCATTTTTATGAAATACGGTAAACAATTTTTTTGAATTACACTTCAAGGCCACTAAGTGGTACTATGGTCAAAAAATAATTGTTCTAACTCCTCTAAAAATAAATAAATAAAAAACTCCTCCAGAAATCTTCTACCCTTCTGAATTTTTTGAATACTCATAATCTTTTCCCTCTAAACTCATTTTGGCTTAGGCCAACTTAGAAAGTGATCCTTCTTATCAAACAATTAATATATATAATTAGGAACAAAAAAATCACACCTCACCATGTCAAATGGAGATAGTGATGTAATGGCACTTTTACAATAGTGATTGATTTCATTTCTTTTTCTCATTTAAAAAAAAAAAAATGGTGATATTGGCCTTGTTCTTTTCCATAGGTGGTTGATGGAGCTCATGGTCATAAAAAGCAAAAAATATGAATGAGGCATTGACTGAAAATGATAATAGCTGTGCTCGAGGCCAGTCCATGGGGCTCAATGCTAGTCTTTAACTTATTTGTAAAGTGCATTGCATATAAGCTACAATAACCGAATAAAAAAGAAAATTTAACTACTTTATAAAATAAATCAGCTGCCAAGCAATCTTCATGAAACAGTTTGAGTTGATCAACGAAAATGATGTGTCTTATGGCACAAGGTGAAGACAAGAGAATTAATCTCATGATGGTATAATTTCATGGGAGCTTGCACTCTATTAAAAAGACATCAACCAATTGAGCAAGCAGTTATCTTCGGTAGGACTTTATAGTTAGATGTCAAAGAAATGTAATGGTAGCAAAAGCTCAAGTTGTGGAATTAATCGATGATGAAATTTTTTCATCATAATGTAATGATTGATTAATGTATTTCTTTTTTTTTTTCTTAATTTTTTTTTATATTCATTTCTTGACAATCAAACATAGCCTAAAGGAATGGAAATGTCAAATACGTGTAAATGTTGAAAAAAAAAATTAAGGATGAGATTAGGGTTTTTGATTATTTAAAAGAACTGCAATGCTCAACCACCGTCATATTTCTATCTACCATAATCCCCTCTTCCAAGACGATTTTTCAGACTTGCCACATAGGCTTGTCCACTTGGAGCACTTATTTAAAGAATTGGGTCTAACCCATGGGACACAAATGAAAGGATTGTCAACCAATTGGTTTCGTTCTGACCCTTTATTTTATTTTTTAGAAATCTGTACCTCAATTAGTCCAGTACATATGACGCACAAACTACTCGAGTGATCATCGAACCAAAATCGACATATGTCTATTCACTCTTTGGTGTATTGGGATCAAGGATTAAAGTATCGGTATCGATTATCATATCGATCGGTCAAAATTAAGATACGTATCGGAGGGTATCGTATCTTATCGGAGATACGCTAAGATACGCTAAAGATACGCACATAAATGGATAGAAAACATATTTTTATATATTTTTGCATAAAAAAATAGTTAAAAAAAAACTATATATAACATGTAGAATGCATAAATACTTAAGTAGAGGGTATCGTATTGATAGACAAATATATTGA
>NC_056560.1:19285102-19294586 GCF_013358625.1 Macadamia integrifolia
GTGAGTAAAGATTCAAGAACTTACTATTCAAAATTTTCAACTTTCAAGTTCAAGGTTCTTCTTGGACTATGTTTTTCTCCTTCTTTGAACCATTCACTTCGACAATGTTTCTTTCAATCTACCATTTGAGTCTCCAAAAAGGTGTGTGAATCAAAGGGGAAGAAAGAAGAGAAATATAGAAAACTATTGGTGAGAGTTTGAAGTGTTTGTTCAAACAATAAAAGGCACATTCACAGGAATTTTCATATTTTCAGTCGATACGTATCGATACGGTACCGATACGGCTCGATGCACGATACGGTCGATACATACCGATACTCTCGGGAATTTCCAGATTTTCAAAAGTTCGTATCGTAGAGTATCGTACGTATCGGTACCGATACGGTACGGTACGGTACGATACGCACTATACAGCGATACGTAAAAGGGGGCCCAAAATTCCCCGTAGCGTATCGGTATGTATCGTGCCGATGCCTACCGATACTGATACATATCGGCCGATACGGCACGATACGCACCGATACTTAAAACCATGCCAATAGTGATGTAATGCATATTTGTTTTTCCCTTGAATAATCACCTTTGATAGGAGATAATTACCTCATATAAGAGATATAGGGGATTAAGGATCCTTGTTTCATTTTAAAATAATACTCACTTCGTTCATTGTTTGTGAGACAAAAAAACATAAGGGGAGAAACAAGAATACCTCCAAAGAATTCCAAACACCGCCTTCAAGTATTGCTCCCTTCCACTTTCAATATCTCACCGAAAATTTTCAAAGCATTATCAACAATTGATCCACAATGACAAATATCGATCCGAACGATGGAGTTGAGTTATGGGTTCCCCACCCATTCTCAGTTTCCACTGGACGGTGACGTTAAAATTTGACAGGGTAAGATGAAATGCTATTAAATTTGAAAATACGTATTGCTGCCATCAGAATGATGTCACATCTGTCACATCTCATCACCTCGGGAATTCAACATCGGGTTGGAGCTACTGATCAGTTTAAGCAGCCTTATATAAAAATTAAAAAAGGAAAAGATTTTAATTTATCCTTGTTGGCAAATTGTTAAATAAATGAACAGATAAGGGTTGTAGTGCCACAATGGAATCCAGTCATAAAGGATCCTATTAAATGTAGGGTAATTTTGATTAGGCCTTAACTATCCTTTTATTATTAATTAATTAGGGAAGTGATTACTGAAACGAATACAGGGTGTAGTGGGCCCGGATTGACGGTAAAAAGGAATACAGTACAAATGATCATGGGCTTTGTTTTATTATTGTCTAGCCCATCTTATTATGGGCCTGAAGAGGAATTGGTATGGCATTATAGGGCTTGGAATGCATGCTTTAGAAGTGGTAGTACAGTAAATATATTCATTGATAATATCAATAAATAGATTGATTCATTAAACAATAGTGGATGTCAAACTATGTGTAACCTTATATATTATGTTTTAGACTTGTAGTTGTGTGGCTAGCTCCACACCATCTTCCCCCACCAACCAAGAGCAAATGAAATAATAAATTGTTGCAAAGAAAAATGGAAGATATAGTCCCATACCATCTTCTGATTTTTGTTTCCCTTTATATGTTTAATTATTTATTTATTTTTGTTGGAAGGGGAAGTGGATGGTTGGATAGACAGAGTCACACACATGATTGTATGCCATTGGGCTTTGAGAGAACCAGAGGATACTATAGAAATAATATGACCAAATTTTTGTTTGTCCTTGGTGAAGGTAGTATTCCTTCATCCCTTAATCATAAGTATCTAAACTTTTTTATTGAACAGAATAAGAGTATATGTGACCATAAACAATAGGGTGCGAAAGTTAATGATGAATTGAAGGTCAAATCATAAGGTCTCGTCATTAGTGACTTCAATGAATAAAACTTTGGTCATAGGAATAAAATGGTCCAAAACTACCAAAAATATTTGAAACTATAACAAGTTTCAAGCACATCCATTCTCAGTCCAGTGGTTTGTTTCCTATCTTCATCTTTAAATATGAATGGAATGTAATCAAAGTTAAGGCTTTATTTTTTCTCCACATAGCCGTTGCCACAATTGTTCCATTAGATTATATATGTAAATGGATAGTTAAAAATTGATTTTTTTTTTAATTTTGTATTTATACATATTATTTCAACATTTTTTATGTGTTTGATATTAGATAAGAAAATGGATCCATTTTGGTATGTGGATATGGAATTGGATGTTGATTCGGATAAATTTATAATCATTTGTATTTTACGAACTAAAAATATTTATGCATTACAACTAATTTAGCTATTGAGCTATGGTCACTCCACAGTGCCTTATTGTCATTGCCCATAATGTATAAAATATTTTTGTTGAATATGACTCCCTTATTGTTATTCAATCTTTGTGGGATCCCCATTGGCATATTTCCATAGAATTACATGCCAATTATGACGTATTATCGGATTGTCAACACCAGGCTCGAGGAAAAGAAAACTATAAACTAAATTGCTTCTCATGCTTCATTATTTTGCCATTGATATTTTTTATTTTATGTGTATGAACTCCTTAAAGTCTGACTTTTATCTAATTCATAAATAAAGTCAACATCTTTTGCTTTCATAATTAAAAAAGGAGAGTAACCATAGGTGTGTTTATCTCCCTCTTGACATTTATGAAATAACATCCTTATCCCTCCATTAGGAGGAGAGATAGACACATGAAGCGCTGCTGTAAACCACACAATCGAGCAGTGAACATTTCTCCTAAAAAAAAGAAAAAAAAGAAGTGGTGAAGCCCATTCATACATGACCCATAATGGGCTTTTAAGCAACATTTTCAGGCATGAAATGGCAACCGCAGTCTGTCGTTGACCCATTAAAGCCCAGTAGAAAATTTGACTGAAAGGAAAAAAAACGTGGAATTGACTCCCTTGCTCCTCTTGAAGAGAAAAAACAGAGGGGTGGAGGGTATGGGGGGAGAGAATTTAGTAAAAAGCAATCCAATACCTCGTAATATAAACCCTTCGTCCTTCGATTTCAATCAAAGCTGAAAGCCCTATATCCCTCTCTCTCTCTCTCTCTCTGTGTTTTGTGGGTGAAACCCCCTTCGAAATCGCTGCAACTCGGTCTCTTCAGTTTTCTAATGGCGATGGTCGATAACCTAAGCAGAGAACAATACGTCTATTTGGCCAAGCTCGCCGAGCAGGCCGAACGATATGAAGAGATGGTGAACTTCATGGAGAAGCTCGTTGTCGGATCATCATCTGTTGGTGAGCTCACAGTTGAGGAGCGTAACCTTCTGTCGGTCGCGTACAAGAACGTGATTGGATCTCTGCGTGCGGCCTGGCGTATTGTTTCTTCGATCGAGCAGAAGGAGGAAGGACGCAAGAACGAAGAACATGTTGTGCTTGTCAAGGATTACAGATCTAAGGTTGAATCTGAGCTCACCGGTGTCTGTGCCGGCATCTTGAAGCTTTTGGATGCTCACCTTATCCCATCCGCCTCCGTGAGTGAGTCCAAGGTGTTTTATCTTAAGATGAAGGGTGATTATCATAGATATCTTGCTGAATTCAAGGCCGGAGCTGAGCGTAAGGAGGCCGCTGAAGATACGATGCAGGCTTACAAGGCGGCTCAGGTATTTCATAGGTTGCTTTATGATTCTTTTCTTTTGTTGACTTTTTCAAATATTGGGCGTTACGACTTAAAAATGGTCACTTTGTAAATTTGGTAAGCTACAAATGAGATCGGGCATGCCGATTGATGCAAGGAACTATGATTAAGTTTTGATGGTTGTTCTTTTGTTGTTTTTCTTTTGAAGGATATTGCACTTGTTGATCTTGCACCAACGCATCCTATAAGATTGGGTTTGGCCCTAAATTTCTCTGTGTTCTACTTTGAAATACTCAACTCTTCGGAGAAAGCTTGTAGCATGGCGAAACAGGTTTGCTTCATCCCCGTGACCTACCAAGTCTCAACTTTGTGCTGTCTTCTCTTTGTTGTATACTATTATGAACACAAGAGTGGATTCAGTGGATACTGCAACATGTCTATTGGAGGGGCTTATTTATGATTTGGCCGATTAAAAAATTTATACGAATGCTGGAATTTGAAAAAGCTTTTCAATTTGATGCCTGTAAGTTCTGTAGGATTTATAGTGATTTGTAATTATGAGATGCTCATCCTTGTGATTTGTAATTGTTATTATTTTCTGTGTGGTGTAGTTTGAAATGTTCCGTGAAAATGCCATTGTGCTGATGGTTGACATAAACAAATAATTTTGGAAAAGTTTCTATATTTATTTTGTTGGATAAAGTTTTTTTTACGCTGGGGGAGTATTGTGGAGATTCCCTCCACACCCATGGTGTAGAGAAACTGGGTCCTATTTTGTTTTGTACTGGGATAATGCCCTTAGTCGGAACAATTTGATAGGAATCCCCCTTTTTACATCTCCATGTCCCTCGCATGTGGCATCATGGATATCAGTTGCAAAACGGAAAGAGAGGGATGGGGTTTCTCTTTCTTTTTCTATAGTGGGGCATCCTACTTTGTCCCACACACCAGATTATTAGCTTAGTGGTTAAAGCATTCCCCTACTTGTTTGCCTAGTTGTTAGCTCCATTGCATCAATTGGGAAGATGTATTCAGAGGAGGGGCCAGAAATGGGGATCCCTCTTTAGACATTAGAACATTCAAGGGGGATACAGATGTCAGTGAGACCAGCAAATGACTGGAAGAGGGCCCCTTTACCTGTAATCCAATCAATCCCATTGAATGCTGTTACACCTTCTTGACAGCATTGCCGAGACAGATGATGTTTTATCAAATGTATATGTTGAAGTTTTTTGTTTACTGTTATTGTTTCTATAATTCTTTTATGTATAGTTGTGTATGTGGTAGTCATGTATGAAAAGGGGGCTTTCGGATTATGTTTTCCCCTTTCTTTTTTCTTTTAATAATCTTGCTTTGTATCGTTAATACTTTTTTCGCTTTTGACTTGATCTAAAAAAATGTATTTTTATTCAAAAAAAGGTCAAGAGGACCCTTGGAAATATGTTTTGAAGAGCAACTCTTTTACCTTTTTGGCTTTTAAAATAAACATAGTTTCAGAAATCTCACTGGACTGGCCAATTGGAGCAGAACCAACTGGATTGGTCAGATCCAGTGAATTAAACCATCCCTTGTTCGATAGATATTGGCTTGTTGGAGCAAAACCAGCTTAACCTGAACCATTGCCTTCAGCAATTTGATGCCCAGTCTGGTGTCCAGAAATGATATAACGGGCTTTCTTTCCTCCCCCCTTCTTCAGTGTACCTATTTTGTTCTACTGCTTCTCTTTCATTTCCTACTGATAATAGACCCTGGGTCCATAGCGAGAGCTATAAAGCCCACTAAAAAAACCCCAATTTAAGAATCTTCCTCTTTGGAAAGGAAAATTGATAAAATACATCACCACTTTTTTTCTACTTTTATATTTAATTTAACCTCTTTTATAGCAATTATGCTTCTTAGTCCTTACAAAATAATTATTAACATTTCCAAAAATGTTGAAAAAATTGTAAGCCCAATCCTTTGTAACATAGGAATTTTTTGGCCACCAAAACCATGTATGTATCTAAAATAGAAGTAAAGATTATCCTAAAATTTAAAAGTATTCTTTTGTTATGAACAAGACTAATATGGTATCTTATAAACTTTGGTTTTTGTGACTCATGTCTTATGGATGTATAGTGATCTTAAATTTGTGCTGTTTTCTACATATGGTGGAATACCATTTTCTGGAATCATGCATGATTTATTTTTGATGAAATGGATTAATTAGGACACAGAGAAAAGACATCCCACAAGGTCACAACTAGTACGAAAGAAGATCTAATTAAGTTGCTGGACTATATTTCTTGTTCAATAGTTAGTTCAACTTTAATTTGAGTTGAAGCTCCATGAACATAACTTTTAAATTAGTATTGGTCATGGGACTTGGATGTAAGAGATAAAAGCACGTAATGCCTATGATGCTGATTGATTATCGTGGCTCTAGTAATCTAAAGCAGTTGTAGTAGCAATTCATTATATACTTTTTTAAACTAAATGACTGAAATAAGATATTAAGTTCTTTGTATTCCTTTTATTTACCCTTAGATTTTCCTTTATATATTTCAAAGTGATCTCTCTCATGTAGCCATTATACCAATTACTCTTTCTTTTGTTACCCACATGACCATCAATCTGCTCGTTTCATTATATTGTATTTCTAACCTTCACTTGAGTGGTTACAATTCTTTGTTCTTTACGTTTGAATTAGTATGAAAGGGTATAATCACTTCTCATTAAATATTTTTATTTGGATCCATAGACAATTAGGAAAGGAAACTCAATATGAATATTAATAGATTTATATACATTCCTAGCTTTTGCTTGCTCTTCCCCCCTCTTTAATAGATGACACATGCTTTGAATAGAGTTGATTGGTGAAAGAGGATCCATTTTAGCCGACCCCACTTAGTTGGGATAAGGCTGAGTTGAGATGAGGACTGAGAAAAACAATCAGGAGCCATTAAATTATAACATAGACATGCCTTAACCATTTTCGGGTTGTGTTCATTTTGGAGACTTGCTTGCTTATGATGCTTCTTATATTCTTATTCCTTGAGAAACAGAAGAAAATGAGGGGGGAGGGATTAATAGAAAGACTGTTGGGATTAATAGAAAGACTGTTGCAGGGAAAAATAATGCATTTACAAGAAAGAAAATATAAATACAGTTTAATTTCTGACATAGCTACCATATATGTGTGTGCGTTTTTATGCCAAATTTATAGGATTGCCATATATGTATGCACGTTTTTATGCCAAATTTATAGGATTACTATCAGTAAGCTCTTATCTGTGTCACACACTGCTATATGTATCATGTACGTCTTCTTGTTACAATTACATAGAGGGGGATAAGAGAAGTGGATGAAGAAATATGATTGTATCATGGCAGAGGAGTATATTGTTGTATCAGTTTTTTTTTTTTTTTTTTTTATTATTTGGAGTAAGTTCATATTATTGGATAATAAGATGATGATAACTTTGGGAAACGAAATGATCTTGTTGGTGCTCTGCAGGGGGGAATGAAAATTGTCTTATCACCAAACATAGATAAATAATTGCTTAAGGAGAAGTCATACAACTAAGATTCTTAGAGTATTCACCTGTACTGCAGCATCTTGCATGTTGTATTAGGCATGCTTGAGTTCGTTGTACCCTTTTAGGTTATCCTATTGTAGTTTAGGTTATGTTTCTGTGCCATTTTTTGTGCTCCTGCATGTACCGATTATACCTCTACTCATCTTTTGAGTATTTTATCTATATGCAGGCATTTGAGGAAGCTATAGCTGAGCTGGACACATTGGGTGAAGAGTCATACAAGGACAGCACTCTCATCATGCAACTCCTGAGGGACAATCTCACCCTCTGGACTTCGGATGTGGTAAATATAACTTGTACTAATATTTCTGTTGTTTTAACTTGCTACCTTGTGACCATATTTAGGTCAGAACACATTTATGATGCCAATCAGGAAGTTGTCCTTACTTTTATCTCCAATTGTATTAGGACTATATTTTTCAGGAGTTAACAATCGTGCAACTGTTTTGGTCTTTGCAGGAGCAGCTCGACGAAGCATAGATGATAGGTCATTCATCTTCAGAAGGGAGGTGGGCTTGAATGTTATTTTCTGTATTCTGCATATATGACCAATCAATGTATTCTGTACGTTCAGCGAAAAACAACCCATGCTGTTTCTGATAATTAAACTAGATTTGCTTCGAAATTTTGAAGGATTCCAGATGAGTTCCACCTCCTGGTAGCATTGGGTTGATCCCTTTGCAACTTTTATGCCAATATTTTAGTGAGAGGGCATATGCATGTGTAACAATTCCAGGAACTGAAAGGTTGCCTTCATGGTGGGAAACGTTGTTTGCCCAATGCTGAAAGATCTCATCCAGCATCTTATGTATTTCATGTAACACAACAAGATCACATGAAAAAAATAAACACAAGAAGATTGCAACTCCAGCTTTAAACATCCAAGGGGCTGGAAGATTGGCCTGTGTTGGAATTCAGGTACCGAAATTTCGCCCACAGTTCAAAGCCCCAGTGCACCTACTCCAGGGATGGCTTTACTTCTACCAAATTGTCAGTTCAGAGTTCAGAGTCTTCAGACCCGTGACAGTATCTGCTTGTTTCAACTTGCCACAATATCTGGCGGATTCCTTTTTGACTAATATGAAAGCTAGTTTAGCCATAAATATTAACGCAACCTGTGATCCTGGTTACTCGACAAGGGGATAAGGTTCGCAGCGATTTGAAATCAGAGTTGCGGTTGACCAATTTTGATATGCTTCCTCTAAACCATTTTCCCAACGCTGAAACTCAGCTACCATAGATTCCATGTCAAAGGAATCTCACACATGATCTGCTTGATCGAATTATGCCTTAACCTTTCTAAATCCAAACAGTTATGGTGACGACCATTAAAGTTGGGACGATCTCTTTTCAGTGCACCTAAGCATGCTGGAGATGTGCTTATTATAAAACCCATTAATTGAATCAATCTGACAATCTATTTTGAGAGATCCTTGGGTGAATGTCTCACCTTATTCCAACAATGCACAACGTTGGCTGTTGGATAGGGGCCGCCATAGGGGCTGGACCAATACCAAATCAAGATGCCACTTAAACAGAATACTACTTGTACCGGCTCCAATCTTTCATCCATAACAGAGAGAGAATTCTTCATGCTGCATACAAAATAAAAGGTGCACTTTTGTAGAGATACTTCTTATTGTAGTTAATCCTGCATACACAACTAAAGATGCAATCCACAACGGCGCTAATGCACCATAGAGTTTAAAGCCGGGCCATGTCCTTTGCTGAGCATAATGATTACTCCCTCGTACTGCTTTTGATCCATTCCAGGTATGGAATACTGCCGCCCCTGATGGGCAATGCAATGACTTCGGGAACACTGAAACAAACACCATGAATTTATTAAGAGTTCAGGCAAAAAGGAACTTCTTTGCATTTCAAAATTCAGAGATTACTCAGGAACACGTTTCTATAATGACTACTACATGAAACAAAATTCTTCATGCCTGTACTCAGACCCTTCAACTCCTTGAGCCTCTTGATAAATACCAGTCAGGCTTAGAATGTTCTCCACCTCGTGATGAAGATAAGCAGAGCACTGGAGGTGCCATCTTGCAATGCCTTTTGATTGGATTTGGCAAAGAGGGACTTTGAGTGGATGAAACTGCTAATGTCTGAGATGAAGCAGATAGCCATTCAGCCTAGTGGTAACTTTTAGAATTATCATTGATGGCCTCTACAAATTAAGCAGGGTCCATGAGGAAGTACATGTGTTTAAGAAAATCTCTATGAAAGGAAAAACGATGGTGTGCGTAGTTGGGGAGGGGGGCAGAGGGTGGAGGGGGAGGTGAGGA
>NC_056560.1:19294686-19335282 GCF_013358625.1 Macadamia integrifolia
GACTCCTGAGGATCATAGAAATCTTCACCCTCACATTCTCTTTCGTCTCTTTCCAAATTGAATGTGACCGACTTTGGCAAATCCTCGGTCCTAACCAACCTGTCATCCAAGCTGCTGTTTCCAATATCGTCATCATGGAAACCATTCCGACCCGGCTCCTCCTTATTTGGGCTGCAAGCAGTAACAATAGCAGGAGGTCGAAGATCCTGGGTAGAACCAACAACCTCTGAGTTTGAGTCCCTTCCATTCTCATCGGTGGTAGTGCCTCCTTCTGTAGCTCGTTGGTTCAAGGGGATGTCGTTCTGAGAAACGCTCTTAAGAAGACGGGGACCACGCCGTTTGTGATTGACGATGTAAGGGGAGGGAGGGAAGGCTCCGGACGATGGAGAATCGGGTACAGGGGTTACCTCAGGGGTGGCATAGAGCGCTGGAGATAGATGTGGCAAGTTCTTTCTTATCGTTTCCGTCGATGAATGTCGTCTACCCAGCTTCGAATTAGGAGGTCTAGTGCTGGATTTCGGAGTTCCTGAATTACTCGGTTCTAGAAACCTATCCAGGGTGATGGCTGTAAAAATTGTCGACGGCATGGCCTCCTCGCACGGTAATGCGATTTGAATCACTGAAACCCTATAAGCCCAAAAGCGAAACCCTAACTTTAGGTGTCAACTCCAATCAAAATCGTGCCGTCCTGCCCCATCACCATGAAACACAAAAAAAGGGAGGAACCAAATGTGAGGCGAAATCCAGGCGACCTAATCAATTCAACCACTGGTAATCGCAGCGCCAAATCGAATCGAATACCTGCAAAAGAGAATGGTCATGGACCTAAGAGAAGGGGAAAAAACAATTGAGAATAAAAAAATACAAAAAATAAGCAACAGAAATCAGTTAAAAAAGATGCCTAATAACAATTTCGATTTTGTTTCAGAAGTATCAGGTATTAACAAGTAGAAGATAAGAAAGGGAAGAAGATTCTACAAATATTTGGAGAGATTACCGGATTAAATGTCAATCTGAAGAACGGAAGTGAAAATCTATAGGATGGTGATTTCGTTATTGATACCTGTAAGAACAGTAACAACAAACTAACAACCTTTTCTTCCCTTCACAGGAAGTCGGAACTCAGGAACAGAAACCCCCCTTATAAGCTTTTTCTCACCCACAAAAATTTGAAAATACCGCAATTTAAGTTCAGGTAAGTCGAAGAGGTCCTCTGGAAGTTTTTGAACGAAGTTGATATTGTAGATGATGATGATGATGAAGAATCATGTCATGACGACTCATGAATGGGCTGTCCACTATGTTCACGGTCGCCACTTGGCACACGCTCCAACGTCAGGGCTCATAGGTCACAGCACCTAATCGTCACTACCCCCAATTTGAGTTTTAAATCCTTTATTTGTGGGGTTGTTCCATGGTTTAAAAACCCATGATAGGAGTTGACCGGAATTGGCCCAATTTGCCCTAACCCTAGAATTCGAAACCGTCGAATTAGGATCTTTGGAGTTCAGATGCTCTACATGTACGTTCACGTGCACATATGTGTAAAAGGTAAAGAAGGATATTTATAAAGAAAAAGAGATATATGTTGGCCTCCGACATGTACTTGAAGGTAAAAACATACATGCAGCGGAATTGGACTTAAATCTTTGACCATATGATCATCCTAGTAGAGGAACTGAACTTAAATCTTATGACTCGTACATATCCAGTTTCAATCCATGTAGAGATCGCCAATTTTAAGACTACACCAAGGTACATTGATATGCTTGTTTTTCAATTTTTTTTGTTGGAAGTGAATGGACATATGCACGACTGAAAGTACAAAGACATATGGTCATAACATAGGTGGGTATCTGATTCCAAGCAAGATTTAGGTATTAGTATTAGATTGGTAGTAATCTTTATATCTTGGCTGAGATCGATTCTATATCAGCCCAATTTGGGATAGGGTATTGGTATCGAAACAAGGGTAAAATTGTAAAATATAAACATTCTTTTTTAAATAAACGTAAAACTGATCGATACGAACCAATGAATCTGGTATCAATATCATATCGACATACGAACCAAATTATCATAACTTTTTTTTCAAATCTAAACGTTTTCATTTTCTGCTTTTTAACGTCCCATGCAATTTCTGAGAATGTTTGGAAAAAACGTTTTTGTCGTTACCGTTTGAACTAATGAATGAACTGTAGCCCAAGAGTCCATGCCTATTATCTACACGTTCGTGGGCATTGTATCATAGAAAGTTATAAAATACACAGACAGGGTAAGGAAGTTCAGCAACACAGAAATCTTCGTGAGAGAAGAGATGATTTACAGGTCCAAGCTGCACGATGGAAGTGGGAGGGTGACACATCCAAAGCTGTGCGGTTTCTATTCTGGATCGCATTACATCAAGTTAATGCAAGGCTAAATCCATTTTGGTTTCGTATTCTGATTAAAAGAAGCCCATGGCAAAGAGAGAAATGTGGTCATGGAGCTCATGTTGCGGGACGCTATGGCTATGTGAGAAAGTAGCTCAGAATGCCATCGGGGCGGCCACTGTGAAATCTAATCACTCGGCACTCCGACACTGCCTAGTCATTCTCAAGATCAAACACTGATAGATAATGGATGCTTATTCAGATCTCGCCACCATGCTTATGTGGTATCTTCACTCTCACTTTGGGGAATTAAGGAATGCAATGTTATCATCAAGGTTTTGGTTCACGGTATCAGTATCGTTTGCCGCAGATACCAACTGCTACGGATTGATCGTATTGTTTCGATTCAAGTACAAAAATCCATTTTTTAGAAGGAAAAAAGAAAAACACTTTTTGACTGTATCACCATTACGATACGATAAGTGTGTGAAATCTAGATCTGGATCCTGGACCAGATTCGACTGAGGATGGGCCTCATAAATGAAATCCATCTAGATATGCATGTCATTTCTATATGGAAATACAAATCTTATCCATGGCAAAGATTTACCCATTTGCAGTCTTCCCCTAAACATTTACAATTCTGCACAAACCCTCTCCCTATCCCTTCCAAAGAACACCATAAATAATTAAATGGGTTTTCACTGAGAAAATAAAAGATAAATTTCTTTTAATAATAATAAATGGGTTTCAGTTTTCACTGGGCAAATTACTACATCACATTTTGTCCAATTATTAAATTTCGGTCCTTATGGTCCTTCCCAGTTTCAAAACTGAAGAGGTCCACTGTAACAATTTGGTTTTAGGAGGAGAGATCAATAGTTCAATACACTACCCTTTGTATGGCATCATACATGCCATAGAGGAGACGAGTTTTAGTGGACGCCAATTCACATATAGGGATCCCACACCATTAAATGGAGAGAGAGCTTTTGAGGGACAATGATGAAGGTCAGATCCTCTCCTAGACCATGACCTCTTATAACATAACAATCTCACACCATCCAAGAGATGCTGGTCTCCACCAGACTTGACCAAAACACCAGCCATGAGCCCACCCTTTTTCCCTTTGATTTTATGACGAGTAAGTGTTGAAATTCCAACGCGTAGCTGGGTATATGGTGAAGAGGGGATCCGAAACTTGACATATGGCTTACAAGGGTTGTACGCAAGTAAGATCCAGTAAAATTAGCCCTCGATCCATGTTGCCCAAATTCGTGAACAAGAAAGCGAAAACTTTCCTCCATAGGGCCCTGTAAGAAGGGCATTTGCCCATGCTGAGAGAAGGAAAGAGAAACAAAGTTACCTGGTATGGTTGTGAATCAAGCATCACTGAGGCTGGGGAGGTGCGGGTTCTCCTAGGAATTTCTGTTGGAATCTCTCGTAGTGTAGCTAGTTGGTCTGTAAGCCTTCAAATGAGCTGTGCATGGGTTGACTGTATTCCTGAGTGCCCAGCGCAGTCTTTTGAGTCTAGTGAGGTTGGGTCATTATCACTTCCTCGATCCCTAATGGAACGTGGTAACATATTACAATTTCCAGTTTGCGATGAAATGTCAAGCTTACAAGGGGGGGGGGGGGGGGGGGAATATACACATTTATGGGAACTAGAGAGAGAGAGAGAGAGAGAGTCACAATTCTTAAAATCCTAACCAGACACTAGATCATCATTCCTTAATCTTTCCAAGGTATTCTCACGCAATTTTGCTGATAATGAGTTCGAAATGTGATGCTATGCAGTTTGCAGAATGCAGAGAATTCTCCCTCCCAGCTCCCTACCTCATGTGAAGGTGAAGAATTTTCACTACGAAAACCAGCCACAAATAATTTTGTTCCAAATGTGATGCAATTATGATCAGATATTGCTCTGGTGAATCAAAAACCCCTCTCAGGAACTCCTAAAAAAAATATTCTCCGCATGACAACTACAGATAGTGAGCAAAAAAAAGGGAGAGGGAGCAGGTTAGCGAAACAAGCATGGTATATCAAAGGTATGTTCTGAAAACTGAGATAAAAGACTTGAAATCAAGAGGCATAAACTCAAAAGAGTACTAGTGAAACATGATACACAACTGAATTGCAAAAGGGAAGATGGTGTGGTTACCTTGGAATTGAAGTGTGAAGTAGCAGTCGAGACTCCTTTTTATGGAACCTGTGGCACAGTGAGAACAAGTAGGGCCATTAAGAAACATAAACCAAGTGATAGAAGGTTTTGGGCCATCGACCACCCATGCTATCTTCTTCTTCAGACTTGAAACAAAGAAAGAAAGATACAGAAATAAGAGAGTACTTTGTTCCTTCCTGATGGTGGCTCAAAGGAGAAAACAACTGTTGATATAGTTACACTTTTTCAGGTTTTTTTCCTCACCTACTCAACAAACTATCGCATCTACCATTACATTATTTACAACTCAAGACTGAATTCAGAACCCCTAATTATTCCAAACTACAAATGAACCTCTTCTCCTGAACTCACATGGCCGGAAACCATTCATAGCCTTCCCCATTAATGCCATCGCACCAACGCTTGGAAATGGCTTCTTTCCACATTCATATAAAGCTGACTTGGAGCTTTGAGGCTCACTGACCAGATTTACACCTGGCTTCACCAGTTCTGCAACTGCCTTATTATGGCACCATCTCTGAACCCAAGAGTACGTAAGATCTGAACATTCCTCCACAGAACCAATAGAAGGGGATTTTGCATTCCTTGATAACATCATCGTCTTATTGTCCATCTTTCCCTTTCCAAAATTTTTAACTATCATGTCCTTTGAGGTGCTGGGATTCATAACTATGCCGAACAACTTATTTGCTTTTCCACTTGTGGATGCATTACCCATTTTCAAATACTTGGTACCATGGGGAAGATTTGAGGCATTTAGCTTGAGACTCTTGACCCATCTTCTGTCTGGCTCGAGGCATTGGTGGCTGTCTCGATGAGGACTGAAGGTTGAATTATCAGGCTGCTTAGGGAGGTAAAGGAGGTGCTCCACCTCCAAACTCTCAGTTCTTGAAGAGTTCAACCTCCTGCCATCCATATCACCTCCTTCAGCAGATGCAGGCGACTCTTGGTTCATATCAGGTAAATCAGCCACTACTGTTTTCCCCTTATTTTTCAGGGAAGCCATTGTTGCTTGAGGTTCTGCATTTTTTTGGCATACATCCTGCACAAACAGGTATTTTGAAACAATTAAGATATAGTGGTTCCCATGTTTACAACACGAAATCCACTGCTATATCAGCAGATTCAAAGCATCAAGGGACAATCAACAACTTAAACATGGAATTCATCCCCCCCTCCCCCCTCTCCAACCAAAAAAAAAGAAAGAACCCCAGGCGAGAAACGGTGACCTTTCACCCAATGGCTATGCCAACCATTACCAGCGTATGGCAACAATCCCCAGAAATTCTTTCTGTTAGCGGAGAAAAAGAATAGATTGATGTATTTTAATGAGCATATATACACAATAATGTAAATGATGGATTATAAAAGCTATAAACAATATACTTGATCAGTGAAAATTCATCTGAAGTCTGACATGTACGCATGTTGTGTCCAAAGGCAGAAGATTCTTCTTAGAGAGGAAGATCCACATCCCAGAATCCAGAAACATAGGGATCTAATGGGGCTTCATTTTGAAAAGGTAACGAGCTCAAAATCTTGCAAGCCCAATTTTATATGGGAATGCCATGATTAGAATACTTGAAACACTATAAGCTTATAAGGTGAGCTTTTGTGGAAACTACTTCAAGGTGTTCGTGGCAGTTTCAAGATTTCTTTAGGATTAGTAATAGTATTTTGTATTTCATCCATAAAAATAGAGATGAAGTTATATAAAACACATCGATCATTAAAGAAGAGTTTCTTTGGCTGGTGCATATTTTTGTCCATGGTATTGCCATCATAATGTTAGTTGGTGGTTCCAGCTCTATCAAGGCCCTGTCCAAGATCATGCAGACCTTAACAGAATTCAAATCCTTTGAACATGTAACAGCAGATCATATACCCTCAAAATACCGAATAACCAAAAGAGATGGATTGATTACGAACAAGGTTTTAGAGATCAGGATCCAGGATTGGATCTGGATAGGCCAATCCACCCTGACATATCCTCAAGGAAAATAACCCAGGATCTCCTGTACCTAGGATCGGAAACAATCCAATCTCGCCAATCCGTGACTGGATCCATGGATCCTTTAATCCTCGATGGCAAATGATGTGTCACAAATCAGAGTGCCCCA
The DNA here is from genome assembly GCF_013358625.1 of Macadamia integrifolia. Lineage (NCBI taxonomy): Eukaryota > Viridiplantae > Streptophyta > Magnoliopsida > Proteales > Proteaceae > Macadamia > Macadamia integrifolia. Next base: position 19,301,361 of record NC_056560.1, read on the forward strand.
CAGAGGTGCATCAGATGGAATGCTTATATTGTGTAAGTCAGGAAACTACTGCATGGCATCATTAGCTGAGATATTAAAGAAAAATCAAGTAGGGAATAGCAAACAAGTCGAGGACCAATGGTTGTGTGTGTCAGAATTGTGCTAGCTAGGCTCAATTGTACCTTTTCTGACGGATAAGAAGCTTCGCCTGCATAACATATAAGAGAAACCAATGCATCAGGTCAGAAGGATTATTACAAGGGCAAATGTTTACAGTATCATATTTCAGTTGTATATATTAACAAATATTAAAGGACCAAGCTTTCCACAATACACACGGAATATTTAGGTACACTTTAATAGATACCTGGAAGCAAGTTGCTTTCCTGACAAACACCAACATCCATGGCATCAGTTTCTGCCGATAATTCATTCTTTAAACCTTCTGAACCTGGCTTAGCATTCCATACATTACCTGTTACTTCAGTTGTTCCAGAGTTCCTTCGAGATTGCAGCTTAGTTCCTAGGTTAGTACCAAGACGAAAATCAGGTGGCAAGGTCAGCAATTCATAAAATGCATTTCCTTTGAGTTTTGTTGATACTTTTGATTCTCTGTTCTCCGACAAGTTAACATCTGGTTTTTTAATCATGAGCAAATGATGATTTGTCTGAGAAATCTTTGTAGGACTTCCAGGCAGGGCATCCGCAGAATGCACAGTTGTGCATCTTCTCAGTGAATGACTACCATAATTCAACTCTTCTGATTTGGTGACTGCTGGAGGGCAGCTGTGGCCTGGTAAAAACTCAGAACCAGGAAAGGGACATCTTTTACCCTGTTTGCCAATAAAAATTGGGAATCTCACTTCACTGGTTGAAGGATCTCATAGTTGTTGACTCTCACAATTCTCCTCCAGGGGTAGGCCATCAGGAACTAAAAATGTAGAATAAGCATGGTCTCTAGTGGCAAAATTGGACTTTGTGATACATTCATTCGATGGTAGAGGATTATTTTCCATGCGTCTGCCCTCAGAAGACTGTAGCGATAATCCTCGGGTCTCAAACCCATACAGCAGAAAATTGGAAACTGAGGCTGTATGGTTGTCCTGCAAAGTCCTTGAAACAGGGAAGTTTTTCTTCTCTGGAGATTCATAAGGTTTCACCAGATCTCCTGACCTTTGTGACACACCTTCAGCAGGATGGCATGCTCTCAATAATTTTACTCCAGTTGGAGCTGCTGATGCAAGAACTCTCGAAGAAAGGTGAGCGTCATTCTCACGCACAGAATTAGTACCAAATTCAGACCTGTCATCAATCTGAGATATTGGTTGATGTCTTCCATTGAAAGATAAGTCCTTCTTGGAAGTCAAAATACTCTTTTTCCTTTCATCAAAGTTTGACATTGGAAAGGATTGCCATTTTCTGACATTGCTGTAGTTTAATGACTTCATTGACAATGCCTCATTTCTCATTTTAACTCTTTCAGTTTCAGTTACTGCTCCAACTTTGGCAGAATGGTGACCATCAGATTCCATCCACAAGCCCCCCGGGCATCTCCATGCACTACCATGCTTAGAAAAGTTACTTGGGCTGCCATTTACTACATCCAATCCAGTGTCCTTCCTGGACTCATCAGCTTGAACCAGCACGGATTGCTGCTTATAATCATGACCATCTTTCTTTTTCTCATCATCAAATGGATGGTTATAAGCCCCTGATGACTCACAGCTTGTTCGGCCCCAGTGAGCCATCCACAGGGAATGATGAGCATGCATAGATTCCTCAGGTTTGGTGTCAGTGTCATCACAGTTCGACATCTTAAATTGGAAGATCTCAAATTGATTGAGAACAAAAGGCTCCGCTTATTGGTTAATCCCTTTTGAGAAATGTTGCCCAGCTGGTAGTGGCCACAGTCCAGATTTACATAGAGAAAGAGGGGGGAGGGGAAAGAAAACTTCAATTAGCACATTGATGAACAAAGGATAACAATACATTACATCATCATAACAAAGAGTTCTACGTCCCCCCAAGGGGGGTAGCCAAGTTGGCAAGGGTCCTTTGCCTCGGAAACTTGTGGTTTTGAGTTCGAGTCCTCTTACCTCCTTGAGGCCACTCACACGGGGGTGTTTAGTGCTCTTCACTGCTTGGAGTGAGAGTTGATTGGTGTTCATTCAATCCTGGTATGACCCAGTCCATGAGGTTGTGGGGTCACTATGGGCCCACGGGACTAGTCAGGCTGAAGGCCTAGATACCCGTCATTAGCAAAAAGATAATATATAAAAAATAAAAAATCTATACAAGGATTACATACTGATTTAAAGTAAAAGTATGTTAACCACTTCTCCATCGCTAGCATAGATATGTAAAATCATTTAATGTTTGATTGTAATTGTATATTTTTCCATGTCTTTATACGTATTGTCAACAAATACCAGTACATAAAGTTTAAGTTCTACCATTTAGGTTCATTATGCATTCCTAATGGAGGTTGACTTCCAACCATGGTTCAAGATCTCACCGAGATCTCAGAAATTTCGTGACTTTTTTTTTTTTTTTTTTACTGAGACGAGATATGCTACGAATTACAAAAAGGACATCATCTCGGTCCAAATTTCGATACAGTTTCGGTGAGATACCAAAATGATATCAACCAAGGCTTATAAATACATCTCCCATTTAAATTCTTTGACATGTGGACCCTCCACGATGATTTCCTTCCCATAGTTAGAATCCTGGGCAACCCCAACTCCTGTCTTTTCATCTCCACTCATTGCTTTTGCCAAAAAGCTCAAATCTGTCAAAGCTGCTCTCAAAGTTTAGAACTCTTCCACCTTTGGGAACATTTCTGAAAGAGTTAAGGACTGTCAAGGGAGGCTTGAGACCACATCCAAACTATGATTCAGCAGGACCTCCTCAATACCTCTCTTGGCGAGGAAGAAAACCTGGTAGCCTCTGAGCTGTCCTCTCTTCTTGCTCAAGAAGAAAGCTTTCTTCGTTAAAAATGTAGGATCAAATGGCTTCAGCTAGGGGACTCCAACTCCGCCTACTTCCATCGCTCTCTCAAAGCCAGGAACAATTCCAATTTCATTCCCAACCTCATCTCCTCCTCTGGTTTGGACCTCACCGCCCCTTCTGAGATTAAAGCTAAAGTTGTCTCCTACTTTGGCAATCTCTTCCATCTGTCCTTTCCCTCGCCCTCTTCTCCCTCCCTCCCCCCCTAACCTCCTCAACAAATTTGTCCCCACTAACCTGATCCCCTCCCTCACTGCCATCCCATATGATGAAGAGATTTTGGCCGCAATCCTCTCCCACAAATCCAACTAAGCCCCTGGCCCTGATGGATTTAGCATGGGATTCTTTTCCTCTTGTTGGCACATCATTCGAGATGATCTCATCTTTGCCATCAGAAGCTTCCTCAATCCTAGCCAAATATTGGGGATAAATCATACTTTTCTTTGTCTCATTTTCAAGAAAGAGGGTGCAAATACAATGGGCGACTTTAAACCTATCTCCCACTGCAATCTCCTCTACAAATTCATTGCAAAAATCTTGGCTAACTGGATCCAGAAGGTAATAGATTCTCTTGTCAGCCCTAATCAATCAGTCTGTATTGCAGGTAGAAGCATAGCTGACAACATCATCCTCTGTCATGAGATCGTTAGAGGCTTCAACCGTAAATCCCACTCTTCTTAGGCCCTCCTCAAGATCGATATCCACAAAGTCTTCGATTCATTTCATTCGGACTTCATTTCTAAAGTTCTCCTTTAGATGTCTTTCCCTCCCTCTTTTGTCCATTGGATCCACTCCTGTATTTCTACCCCTCGTTTCTCAATCCTTGTCAATGGTAGCCCTGCTGGATACTTCTCGTCTGAAGTGGGCATCAGACAAGGATGCCCTCTTTCCCCCTTCCTTTTCTCTCTTGCCCTTGAAATCCTCTCCTGATCCATCTAATCCTCCACTGATCTCCATCTTATCTCTCCCATGCCTAAGTGCAAGGCTCTCATGCTCACTCACCTCGCCTTTGCGGATGATCTTATGATCTTCTCCAAAGCTGACCCTCAATCCATCTCCTCCATCATGTCCTCCCTCTGTCTCTTGAATCCCTTTCTGGCCTCCGCATCAACCTCCTCAAGTCTAACATTTTTCTCTCAGGTGTCTCTGAAGCTCGAATCTCTCATCTTCTTGCCATCTCAAGTTTCACCCTTGGCACTCTCCCAATTGAATATCTGGGCCTTCCCCTCATCTCCTCTAGGCTCTCTTCCCAACACTGCTCCCCCATCCTTGACTCTATCAAGAAAAAGCTTCAGCTTTGGAAAGGCAAGCTTCTTTCCTATGTTGGCCGTCTTATCCTCATCATATATGTTCACCAATCATTATACCTCTATTGGACTGGAATCTTCTCCATCCCCGCTTCCACAGCTAAGTTCATTGATTCCCTCCTCTACTCCTTCCTCTAGAAAGGAACTGAATCCACCAAATTTCTCCACCCCATCAGCTAGCCTAAAGTCTACTCCCCCAAGGAGAAAGGAGGGTTAGGCATCAGATCCATTGCCGAGACCAACTCTGTTGGTATTCTCAAGCTCATTTGGAAAATTGCTTCCAAACACCAAAGCATCTGGGTCTCTTGGATAAACTCCTCTCTCTTAAAAACTGACTCACTGTGGACTGTCTCCCCCTCCCCAGACGCCTCCCCTATCTAGCGCTCTATCCTTAAAGCCAGACCCATTGCTCTCAGAGGTCTCTCTTACTCTATAGGCGAGGGATCCTCCACCTCCCTTTGGTTTGACCCTTGGCACCCTTCCGGGATCATTACCAACCTCATCTCCCCGAGATCCATCTATTCCTCTGGCCTTCCTAGATCCGCGAGGGTCGTTGCTATTCTTTCCCCCACTGGCTGGTCCCCTCCCCGCTCCTCCCCTCCCCTCCCCTCGCCGACCTCTAGTCAATCCTCCCCCTTATCCCTCCTGGCCATCGAGGTAGGAGCAATAAAGTCCTTTGGACCCCATCTCCCACGGGCTCCTTCACATCGACCTCCGCTTGGGAATTTATTAGTATCAAGTCCCCAATTGTTCCCTAGCATAAATCCGTATGGTTCAAAGGCCACATTCCCCGCCATAGCTTCACTATGTGGTGCGCCCTCTCCAACTGTCTCCACACCCAATCTTTCCTCATCCATAGGCACATCCAGACTTCTCTTGCTTGTTGCCTTTGTTGGAATAGCACCGAAGATGTTAACCACCTCTTCTTCTCCTGCCCCTTCTCCTCTATCTGGAAGAGAGCCCTCAGAACCATCTGGCCATCCAATAGAACCATCCTTCCTTTATCCAGGGAATGGCAGTGGGTTGACATGACATTTGGCGGGTCTACCATCTGTGATACTATTGGGAAGCTCACTTTCGCGGCGGCTATAAACCATATTTGGATGGAGCGCAACTTTCGGATATGGACTTCCAACCCCCAATCCTTTGATAAGATTTGGAAGGCCATCTCTTTCGAGGTCAGCTCCAAGATTGGCATCATTAGGCCCAGTACCGTCCGTAATACCCCAAGGAACAGGCTCATTGTTGTCTCCTGGGGCCTCCCTCCCACCAGTATCTCCCCCATCCCCCCATGATGTTCCCCTCCCCCTGTCTATGGGTTGCTTTCCTTTGTTCTTAGGCCTCTAGGCCTCTTTGCCCCCACTTTTGGGCCTTAGGGTTTTGTCTCCCCCCCTCTCTTTTATTTTTCCTTCTTGAATATTCTTTCTCGCTTAGTAATGAATTATTTATTCATCCAAAAAAAACATCTCGTGAGGGTCTCGGCGAAATTTTGGCTCCTCCTTCCATTTGAACACAAAATCACTCCATTGTCCACTAATTAGCCACATCATCACATCTATTGCCTTGAAGATCGCTCCAAGTTGAAGATCACCACTTCCTCCAAAACCTTTTTTTTTAAATAGTAACATAAATACATGTTGGATAGGGTTAGATTTTTTTATATGTTAAACACTAGAGGCCGACCTATGACCTCATGGAGTTGAATTTTTTTTTGTTTATAAATAATTTTTTTTTCTGATTTAAAAAATCCATTTTCCATCATCATAAATTGTATTGGTTTTCTGGTTGATATAGCTATGATGGAACTCAAATATATATATATGTGTGTGTGTGTGTGTTACTCCCCATTAAATGATCTACGACTCTATCAGAGCGAAATTTTTTTCGAGGAAAATGCACATTGACTCCATCGTACTGGGTGTGGAATCCAGCCAAGCCGTCATCGTTCTTTCTAGTAGACAATCATTATAATTAATGTTGTATAACTAATATTTTTGGGACTTGGGATATTGCCATTTGGGACTTTGAGATTTAAGAGTAAGAAGCTCAGTGGATGACTTTAGTTGGGACTTGGGAGTCAGAGAGTTGCATAGTATTACTCTAGTACCCTAAATATTAGTTAATTAATGTTGAGGTATATTTTGATCAGGGCTTAGATGCATTATTTAATTGTTTTACTGTCATATTATATATTTTTCTAGCAATGAAGTAGGTAAAATCTCCAGAACAGTTTGACGGTTGCTACCAAACAAGGGTGCAACTCTAAAACACTGTCATGTTCTAATATTTTTACAAATTTAAGTTTTAAGCATGTTTATTAAGCTTAAAACAAGCTACCCACCAATATAGTTGTTTGACCACCGAAATAGTCAACCGAGTTTTAAAAAAAAAAAAAAACCAACTCATCAAGATTTTTGTGTTTCGGTGGTTTCAGCGAAACGAGATGAGATTTTGAACCTTGCTTCCAACTCCGTACTTATGACAATATTTGGAAAGCCTTATATTTTGATGTTCGCTATAAGCTTACCTCTTTATGTATGAGATATATTAGGGATTTCCCAAGGAACAGGCTCATTTCACCTAGGGACTTCCTCCATTTTGTCCACCCCCCCCCCCAAAAAAAATAATTGCCTTTGATCCCCATTCTTGCTTAGTTTACTTTACTGGCTAGTTTTTAGCTCTCCGCCGTCAATGGTTGTCGTCCCCTTTTCTTTTGTTGAGGTTCCTCCTTGGGTGTTCCTTCCTCCCCGCCCCCTTTCTCCTTATATATTCTTCCATTTTTTATGATGAATTATTTATTCATCAAAAAAAGAAAAAAAAATTCTTCCAAAATTTTCAAATATATAAACTCAAAAAATTTTATATTACAGAAATCACCCTGCAGTTGTTAGCTTACAATTTATATTTATAAAGCAACTTATCAAATCCTAAACTCTTTTTCAATCAATCTTTTGATGAGGTTCCTCCTCGGGTGTTCCTTCCTCCCCACCCCTTTCTCCTTGTATATTCTTCCATTTTCGATGATGAATTATTTATTCATTAAAAAAAAAAAACCTATTTTATATTAGGGAAATCATCCTGCAATTGTTAGCTTACAATTTAAATTTATAAAGCAACTTATCAAATCCTAAACTCTTTTTCAATCAATCCCATTAATTACATTCATTTAGAAAGGGACCTGAATGTCACTATGCTTGCCAACCACGGTGATCAATTACATGTAAAATTTATTATTTGTAGGGACTTACTGGTATTCTTGTAATTTTTCTTTTGAAAAGGAAAGCCACAACTTTGACCAAATTTGGACCATTCACTCACTTGACACAATTAATATCCAAAAAAAAGGGGGAGAAAGTTGTGGTCACGCACTTGTTGGATAATGCTAGTCCCACATTTTGTCTTTTTTCCCAGGCCCACCCCGGGAAAAAAAATATATATATATATATATATATAAATCCCACACTTTTTTGCGACCCATAATATTGCCTTCTTTATGTCCAAATAAAACTTTATTCTACCGTTCTTCCCTTCGCAAAATTAGTATTGAACACATGAACTCAAATGGCTGGCTTATAGCTTGATATCTGATAGAAAATACTCACCAAAGTGAATTGTCATAGTTGTTTGAATGAGAAATTTTTATAACAATTCAGGCCTTAGTCTTGAGCCTTAATCAACTTTTTTTACCACAACACAATCCTATGAATGTGGACGTAGTGATAGTAGTGATAGTAGTTTTGTCGACCCTGATGCTTTGGCATCAACATTTGGGAAATCCCTCTTTTGTTGTTATAAAGAAACAATTATCTCACTTATCTATATATTTTCCTTCTTCTTATGCATTTCATTGTGAGACATGTACTTTGCTAAACATTGTTGTTCGTCTTATCCCCATCATGGTAATAGATCTGCAGTTCCCTTTCATATTGTGTATACTAATGTTTGGGGGCCTTCTCCAACTACCTCCTTGTTAGGCTATCGTTACTTTGTTTCATTTGTTGATTTTTCTCGAACTACTTTAGACCATTCTTATGAAACATAAGAGTGATATTTGTGATTCCTTCAAAAACCTTTATCAAATGGTCTACACCCAGGTTGAAACCAAAATTAAAATTTTCCAATTTGATAAGGAGGGGGGGGGGGAGTACATGTATAGTGGCCTTCAAGACTTTCTTTTACCGATAATGGTATTATTGACCAACTTGCTTGTGTTATTACGCACCAACAGAATGGGGTAGCTGAGAGGAAAAATCAACATTTATTAGAAGTCGGTAGAAGCCTTCTCTTTGGCATGGCTATTCCTAAAACATTTTGGTCTAAGGTTGTTCTTACTACTGCTTCCTCATCAACCGCATGCCTACCAAACTCCTTGGTTCCAAAATCCTTTTAACCTTGTCTCCTTAGGCTTCTGCCTTTTCTCTCCCTCGCAGGGTTTTGTTATGTGCACATTAATAAATCATCTCGCACTAAGCTTGATCCCAAGGCCCTCAAATGCCTCTTCTTCAAGTATTCTTCCACTACCAAAGGCTACAAATGCTACCCCCCATCTTCTCACAGGCGGCTTCTCTACAAAGATGTCACCTTCCATGAATTTGTGTCTTTCTTTGCTTCTAATCAGCATTCTCTTCAGGGGAGAACATTGGAAGTAAACAGGATGTTGATGCCATTCCATTTCTTCCTCCCTTGCCTATTACTCCCTTTACTCTTGATATTAAGAAACATAAAGAGGGGGAGAACATTAGAAGTAAAAAGGTTGTTGATGCCATTCCATTTCTTCCTCCCTTGCCTATTACTCCCTTTACTCTTGATATTGGGAAATATAAAGAGGTGGATGTTGTTGATAGTGGTGGTTTTGCCAATGAGAAGGAACCTATTGTGTACAAAAGAAAGGAAAAGAAGACCTACCAAGAGTATTCTTTGGATCAACATCCTGAGCTCTACCTTCCTTAGCCGGAGTAACATCCCTTGTCCTCCTTTTGAGCTAAGACCTCTTTGTTGATATTAGAAAGGGAAAGAGAATTTCTACTGGTCCTATAGCCCAGTTTGTTTCCTATGATGCTCTCTCTCCTACAAGTGTTGCTTTTACACTTGCTCTTTCCTCTGTTTCCATTCCCAAAACTGTTACTGAGGCCATATCAAACCCAAAGGATGTGGAGAATGTCTTCTTCCATGGTGACTTAGAGGAGGAAGCGTATATGCAACCTCTTCCTGGCTTCAAGTTTTCGACAGCTAAAGGAAAGGTGTCTCCTCAAGAAGGCACTATATGGTCTCAAACAGTCACCAAAGGCTTGGTTTGAGAGGTTCAAGTAGGCTATTTTGAAAAATGAAAACTCCTAGAGTTGAGCAAATCACACATTATTTACTCAACAGGGTAATGGCACTATCAAAACATTAAATGTTGATGATATTGTGGTGACTGGGGATGACAAAGATGAGAAGGCTAGGCTGAAAAACTACTTGGACGAACAATTTGAAATCAAAGATCTTGGAAACTTGAAGTATTTCTTGGGAATTGAAGTGTTAAGGTCTAAGAAGGGAATAATAATATGCCAAAAAGGAAGTTTGTGTTAAACCTGTTGAAAGAAAAAGGGATGTTGGGTTGTAAACCAGCAAGTTACCCTATTGAGCATAATCAAAAGTTAGGAGAAGATTGTGGCCTCTCCCCTATTGATGAAGGGAAATACCAAATGCTAATGGTGAAGCTTATCTATCTACATTTGACTCGCCCAAACATTACTTATGTAGTGGGAGTAACGAGCCATTTTATGCATGCTCCTAAGAGTGGGCTCTTGGATGCTATGTACCGCATCCTCGGATGCTTGAAGCCCTCTCCAAGAAAATGATTATTGTATGTCAGGAACAACCACTTGAGGATAGAAGATTAATCCGATACCAATTGGGTTGGAGCCATCTCTGACAGACGGCCTACATCAGGCTATTGCACATTTGTGGGAGGTAATTTGGTTACATGGAGGAGAAAGAAACTTCTTGTTGTAGCTAGATCTAGTGCAGAGGTAGACTTCAAGGCAATGGCTTATGGATTTTGCGAACTCATATGGTTGAGACAGTTCCTTCTTGAGTAATGGTTTAACACTGAAGGATTTATGCAACTCTATTGTGATAATAAAGCCTCTATAAGAATTTCCCATAACCCAATACAACATGACAGAACAAAACACATTGAATTAGAGCGGCATTTCATCAGGGAAAAGATTGACTCTGACAACATCTACACACCCTTCGTGAAGACTAGTGATCAATTGGCAAACATCTTCACCAAAGGACTCATTCCTAACCACTTCAATACCCTTTTATACAAGCTAAGAATATATGAAATTTATTCTCCAACTAGAGGGGGAGCGTTGGGTTTATAAAATAGGGGCACTTTATGAACTATTTCATTATTAAGTAGTCATGTTTTGTATTTTCTCTATTTTCCTTTTTGCCTTCCCAGAGAAGCATTTTTAACTTCCCAAATATAGTTTGAATCTAATACAGGTGGGAAGGGCTCTTTTCTCTCCTCGATGCGCAGTCATTGCCTCTCTTCCTTCTCTCATCCTCTCTTCTTCTTCTTCTTCCCTCATCTCCTCTTTTCTATTCCCTTATCCCTAACCCTAATCTTTCTTTCTTCCAACTGTTTGAGGTTGCCACAAATGCTTCTCATGTTGGCATTGGTGGTGTCCTTTATGCAAGGAGGTTACCCCATCACTTTCTATAGCGGAAATTTGAATAATGCAATGCGGTACTTGACCTATGACCATGAGCTATATGTTTTAGTACAAATGCAAAAACATTGGAAACATTATTTAATCAATAAAGGTGTTCATACTTCTGTTCAAGGTTTTGAATATCTTATCATATCCACAACTTTAAGATACCGATACAATACCTTAAAAAAATGTATCGACTGTATTGGATCAATACGTGAACTGATAGTCAATACATTGTCGATAGCTATCAATACACCAATACAGCCACAAAACATGATCCATGACTGCAAAACACTTGCCGAGAGCTCCAATAATAAGGCATTTTAAGCTTTATTTATCAGTCTTTTTTTTTTTTTTTTTTTTTTTTTGGGTGGGGGGGGAGGGACCTAATTTCTTGCTTCTACTGGAATAAGCGTGTTGATTTCATCATCATTTGGTGATTAAACAGCCTGCAATCAAGGATCGAAACAAGATTTGCACTTGAACTTTTTTTATTAGGTCCTAATTTATCCTATTCTATCATTCTATAGGGGGTGGGAGGGAAGGTATGAACTAGGAGACTTGAACCCAAGACCTCTTGGTAGGGTGGGCTTTAACACACTAAGTACGCTAGTCACTTGTTCACAAACTTGCACACTAACATTTATTTTATTAGAAATTCTAATTCTTTTGCTCAAATATTGATTTTTTTAGTGTTTTTTTTTTTTTTAATAGATCACTATATTAGTGAAAAAAGACCTTAAATTTTATAAAACTAGGATTTTTTTATTTTTTTTATTGATATGCATCTATACCCTAAATCTTCCCCAAATTTTTTTCCCGTCATCAGTACATGTAAGAAAACTCATCTTTTATACATAATCAATTGAATACACTAGTCTTGTCGTACTTTGTCCTTTTTTATACATGATATATTTACATAATAGACAAAGGGAGCGTTGGCGTAGGCAGTGCTCACGGACAGATTACCACTTCCCTACTTATTTATAGTGTTTTATTATTCAAAACTCTATTTTGCATTTATTCTAAGCATGTTTATACGTTTCTTGACCATTTCCATGAGCATCCTTAGCATATCTTGTGTCTCGAATACTTTATAATTAGTCCCTCATAATCACCCATTTGATACGATACCCGATATTGATACTTTGAATCTTGCTCTTCTCCAATCATGAGGCATTCAAGCACTTGCACTCTCAAAGGACAGTGAATAAATCGACAAACCAAGTAGGTGGCTTATCTCCAAGATTTCATGTTTGCTTTGAATTATAATTCCGGAAAGAACACAGTTGTTGATGTGTTGAGTAGAAAATTACCGACTTTAAAAACCTTTTCAGCCCAAGGCATGGATACAGATCATGTCAAATAGGAGTGCCTTTCATATTCATATTTTTCTACTGTTTACCAGACCTTACAACAAGTGGGTACAGATGCAAAATATTCACTGCATGAACAATTTCTCTTCCTGAGAACACACATATACATTCCCAATACATCCTTATAGCAGCCCCTTATTTGAGAGCTACATGGAAGTGGACTCAGAGAACACTTTGTCAAAGATATAACCCCTTCTCAGGTGGCTGATCTCTACTACTGTCCACATCTTCAAAGGGGCGTTCAACACTTGATAGCAAGGTGTCGTACATGCCACCTTGCCAGGCGAGCGAAGCAGGATTATACTCCCCACTGCCTGCTCCTCACGGTGTGATGAGTTCTAATAAATCAAAGTAAGATTTAATGGACTGAAAGCATCCACAGGACAAAGCTGCAGTGTTCCAAGCTTAGGTAACAATAGGACATAGAAAATAAGATGTAATAACTGATAAACCAGCCATCTAATGGGCTAAAAATCTGGTCGAAGATGGCCTAAATCTGCTGAACTTGTGGCCAAATTATCATCAAGAACCAATGGTTGAATGGTGAATAATGAAGATGGACAGAAAATAGAAACTTGAGGGGAAAAAAATAGTAACTCTAAAATATGAATAACTTCCAGATTCTATATCTGATGAACCTGCACTTTTGGACAAGGCCCTAATAGAGAAGAACAACATATCAAAAATTGGGCTGGCCTATTTGGAATCATTAATGGAAGTCTGAGATCACTAGTAGGGAGAAACTACTCATGCAAGCACTGAAACCGAGAAATAGAACTAGCAGAACATGGAGTGAGTAATAATGAACTAAATCACAGAGAACGGAAACAAAGGTCGTAGAATCGAACCCACAAAAGAAGAGTTCAGATTACATTGACATCCCACGCAACATGTAAATTTCTAAAACTCAAGTAAAGATGGAGGAAGAAAAAGGGAAAAGGGGATATGACCTGGCTTCACCACCAATGCCCGTGGAAGGCTTCACCACCTTGGGTTTGCTGCTGAATCACCACAGTAGCATGCCCCCCACAAAGAGAACTCGATAGAGGAATATACCCGAAACCATGGAGCTTGTACTCCCTTGCTTGTATTTATATCACGGCTGGCTACAAAATTAGTAACTCTCAATGTGTAAAATATAACTTAGGTTGCAAGTAATTCAAAAATGGTAACCCTTCTATAAGAGAGATCTAATAACTACTACACCAAATAAAGTATCAAATAACAACTACTAAAGATCTATGGACTCGACAACTAAGAATCATAACAAAAATCGAGACTAAAGTAGAAGTAACTACTAATAGAAGGTTCTGGCAACTTGTCTTCACACCAGGGCCCACATATGACTTCTAGAACAAGAACCAACACTGTGGATCACTGTAGGGCTTAGTCCTTAAATCGTGGTCTCATTGTTGGGAATGGATCTTCTTCTTGGACGAGACTGCATCACCATGGCTTTTCATCAATATGGAATTTGTACATGGCCCACCCACTACTCGGGAAAAGCATGGTTCCATATTAGTAGTGGTGGACAGATCCTCAAAAATGACTCACTTCATACCTTGTCAAAAAACCTAACGATGCAACCCATATTGCAGCCATATTTTTCAAAGTGGTGCAACTACATAGACTACCAGAAAATATTCGAAATTTGATTGAAATGACTGAAATTTTGCAAAATATTTTCGATTTCAACAAAGGTTGAAATGAAAAACAAGTGCAATAGCTGGGTCTTACCATGTTTCGGTTGAAATTTCGACCAAATGCTTCGGACTTCACTATTTCAGTATCATTTAGGCCAAACCATTTGTATAAATGCATGGTTTTGATCTAAATTTCCCATTTCAATGAAATTTCGAACATGTTTCAAGTTTTTTAGTATCATTTCGCTACTTTCGACTTCAAAGAGGAATACTTCCTAGAATACCTCAGCTTTTGTATTCTTTTTTCCAAATCACTCCCATATCTTTGCAATGGATCATGTATAACATTTGATAATCATGAAATGATTTCTAATATTATGTTTATTTATTCCTAAAGCATATTTTAGTTGTTTCAATAGAATTATGTATAAAGCATCGTACAATGTACACTAACAACCTAGATTCTGAAGCCAAACAACTATTTTGGGTGTGTTTATTTGCAATCTAAGGTTCCACAATGTTTAAAGGGCCTAAAATATGTTTCCTAGAAGTTTGGGAAACTAATTTGACCATTTGGGCCTCAAAACCATCAATTGAAACCAACAAGATTTCAGCCAAAAATTTTGCGATTTCGCAAAATTTCGGTTTCAAGCCTGGTCATTAAACCTTGCTATCGGAAATGATTGCTTCCGATCGTGAAGTTAAGCTCGTGAGTTATTTTGGAAGGCTATATGGGTGAGGATGAACACAAAGCTACATACGTCCTTTCACCCATAGAAGGATGCACAAACCGAAGCTCAGGCAACCTCTTGTGGTGTCTTGTACGAGTTTATAAGAAAACTTGGTCATCAATACCCGACATTGATGAGTTCACCTACTATGGTTCCATCGACCACACCACAAGTCAAACACCTTTCGAAACACACTTGGTATCCAGCCCAAGAGGCCAATAGATATGGTTCCTCTCCCTTCTCATGTTTGAGTTGACATCAAGACTAACGAATTCATACAACACATCATTGAAGTACTCATAAACGTACACCGACACATTGCAATCAGCAATGATGCATATAAAGATGCAGCTGATAGCACTGCCGACTCATTGAGTTTCATCTGGACGACATGGTGATGGTACAAATTGCTTTGGAGAGGTTTGCAGTCGGTACCAACATGAAATTGCACCCTCGAAAGATGGGTCCATTCAAGGTGCTGAAAAGGATCCGACCCTACATGCTTGAGTTGCCACTTAACAGTCCATTAACAATATTTTTTTTGTTGATGTTCTTGATCTTACTATATATATGGGGCACCATCCCGATGAGAATGTTACCAAGCATAACCTATGTTTGCCATAGCTTGCTTCACCAAACAAGGACAAGATTGAAGATTTTGGTAATGAGTTTATTGTGACATGACAAGGAGGCGGTTACCACTCTTCCTGGTCAACTAGAAGGGTCATTTGCGGCATGATTGCACGTGGATCCATGAAGATGATTTCCAGTGCAACCTTGACCTTTACGAGCATTACATGCCCTTTCCACATTTGAGAGATGAAAATTTTCAAGCTGGGAAAATCTGATGTAGATAAGTTTACTGCAAACAATATCATCACAAGAAGGGAGGAACCAAACCTACAATTGCTTGAATGAACCTGTTATGGTTCAGTTGAACCAAGTTCAGCTGGTTCAGGCCAAACCAACTAGATCTATGTGTTTTATGGGTCACCCAAAACCGGTTTTATTTAATCCAGTAAAAGAAGGATCAAAAGTAATCAATGTATGTGCATAGAACTTGAGAAGCATTATCTCGTTAGTTACAACTATTATCTAGAACCTCAAAAGATATTATTTAAGTCAATAAGCCAAATAAATTCCATGAAAATATGCAGTTCATTAAATGGTTAGACAGTCTGGTAGAAAGTCTCAATCAGAGTCTAGAAACCTTATAGCTACTCTATAAAAGGGTTTCTTGTAAGCATTTTGAAGTAAGTTAAAAGTTGAATGAAGCTTCTGGTTTTATCAATGGTTGTGAGATGCAATGTAGCTTGATGAGAAGCTGGATTGTTTTGTTAGATGCATTGTTTTGGTTGGTGAGATCCTACTATAGGCCTTGGTGAGAATCCTTGGTCATATCCCTCCTATCTCTTTCTTTCTTCTTTTGTTCTTACGATTTTCTGAGTTTATTCACCTATTTGTTCTTATGTTGTGCTAGTAGTTTTGTTGTTGTTTGGTGGAGTCCCGAAGGTGTTTGGTTGCTGATCTACCAGGAATTGACATGGTTCGGAATCCCGGATTTAGAGTTTTTAAAGTTGATCAATTCTGACTGTGGTCTCACCTCCCTGTGATCCTACCTATTGAGGATTCTGATTCTGTTGCAAGAACTGAACCAGGATCCCATCACCCGAACCCCCCCCCCCAAGGCTTCTCCACAAATCTTGGTCATATTGATTTAAAAAAAAATTTGGCCCTTGAAGCATCGGAAAATTGGGCAAAGTTACAATATTAAACCAGCTAATTAGTATAAGCACATTTACATCGTATAGAAAGAAATAATGGCAAATCATATGATAGTTAGGTCTACATATAGTTGAGCCTCTTATGGCTTATTTTCGAAACATGCAGATAAAAGTGTAGGTAGTTAATGTAAAATGTAAATAAACTTCGTGCAGATGCGGAAGGAAATCTGGAACCGAGACACATATAAAGGCACAAAAGAAAATATAGAAGCTTATTAGCAGAACGGAGCGATATATCAGAACCTAACATGTGTTAAAACGGATTCTAGACATATAGAAAGTCAAATGCAATATAGCGTGAAGCAAGATCTCATCAGCTAGTTTCGTTTCAGCAAAACAGACGTGATCCTCCAGAATGAAAAGAAAGAGTTAACCAAATCAACCTATTTTCGATTCGAAATACAACTACCAGCGCCTACACAGAGAGAGAGATAGAGAGAGAGGGAGGTACCAAAACCGCTAATTCCAAAAAAAAATATGGAAACAGTATGACACAAATCTCTACCAATAATTCGTGAAAGAGGGAGATCCATATCAAAAACGGCCACATCCAGTTGAAAGTCAAGTACAAACAGAAGAAGAAAGAACAAAAAAAGGAAAATTGAAGATCAGAATTCACAAGTCCGACTGAACCTCTCAGTATTCAGTCTAACTAACCTGCGTCTCTGAAAGCAACAATTCTGAGAGTGAGAAGTAGTTCCACAGGACACACGCAACCACCACTACAGTCGCAATCAGTAGCTCGAGCGATCCATATAACAGAAAGAAAGATAGAGAAATAGGGTCTCTGAGAAGAAGAAGAAGAAGAAGAACAGAGTCCGCACAGAAAGAGAAGGAAGGAGTGTGGGTTTATACTTCTTGCCTACTGCTGCTAAAGGCAGTTACAGTGTCTGGTAGAAAGGTGTAATATTACATAAAGAAGTAGGAGATATGTGGCCATAGGCTATAGGGAGAAGGGTTTGGCAGAATGGCGGTTCCTTGCTTTGTTAGGCAAGAGATGAGAGGTAAAGAAAAAGCGAACGAGGCCTCTAAAGCCGAAGCTCCACTTCGGCCACGTAATCATTCTCGCTTCAGTCCAAAGTCCACGACGTTTCTTTGCTAACTTCTGGCAGTAAGGGCATGTCTGATGTACTGAGGATCCTGCTTCTCCAGGGTCGAGTCTGGACAGATTTTCACCGTATACGCAACAACCCTACCGCCCTGCTCTACCACTCATCTCCCAAATATTAACTCCCCTCCATTGTTAACGCCATTGTCAAATGACACCTATCCTGGCTGTAATTAGAAACTACGCCTTTAAGTCATAAAAAATATTTCTAAAACTTGTTTTCTGAAGTCAAGACTCAAGAGTGATGAAAATATATTTTAAAAATTATTTATCATTAAATTATATAGAGATTTTTTTTTATGTTCACGAACACTATTTTTTTTTTAACCAAGATGTTTGATACAGAATAAATAAAAAAACACACATACACACGCATACAATGCATACGATAGGATTCGATCTCTTCACGAACCCTATCTCAATATCTCAGCATGAGCATATGAACCTAGTGTGATGAATGGATTCTCATTCACCACGTGGTAGAAGGAAAACTTAATCCTTATATCATTATTATTAAGAGTTATAACTATTTTACATATTTTTCAAATATACATATGAAATGATAGTATTTATCTTCATTTAAAAATTTTGTGTGTTATATTAGAAGGGGCAAAAATAAAGATGACAAATTTTTTTACACCTTGAAAGGGTGTCAATAAGAAAATTTCATAGTTAACACTCTCTATTATATGTTAGTAGTTAATTTTGATGCAATCATGCCTAGTTATAAGGAGTTTCACCTTCTACTTGGTATAGAAAAGATAAAATAATATAATCAAAATAAAATTGAAACAAAAAAACATTATTATAATATTGACATAAAAATGACATAAGTTTTTGATTGTCCAAAATACTCTGCCACCTATTGTACAAAGGTTGAATCGATGTCATGCTGATTTGTTGGTGACAGCTTCATGTAACGAATGCTTGTTTACACTAAAAATGACTCTGACATGTCAATAACATTATGACAAGAGAAAATCTTGTTGCAACCACGATAAGTGAAAAAAAAAAAATAGTTGTAATCTCACTTAAATTCCTTTTTCCTTTTCCAATGATGTTAAATCCGATCATTTCGCATGTCAACTTGAAAAATGGTTTGAAAATAATTTAATGACAATGACTTCCATTGTATTAACAAACTTTAAAAAAAAAAAATAAAGAATGCAATCAAGGGAAGATTATATATTCACACTTCATCATTTCAGTAACAACAAGATACGCCCATTATATAATGAATCAAATGTGATAGGTTGTTATTTATTAATATATGTATGATTGGTCCTCCTCCGGACATTTAATAAATTTATAAATAAAAAATGAAAGATCGAGCCTTTGAAGAGGAAGATGATAAAAATAAATAAATAAAATAAAAAGAAAAATGGTACTATCTTTAGAAAGTAATGTTCAGTTTGGGTGTCCACTTCCAACAACCACTCACTCATGATATAAAAAACAAATTGCTAATGATCTATCCAATCACAAATTGAGAGTGTCTACCTTGACAAAGAGAGCAAATCTTATTATCTATAACCATGATAATATATTGTTCATTATAATAAGAGCAAAATGTCTTTGTTTTTTTCCTGTAAAATATATGACATTTTTTTCAAAATCAATACGAGGATTAGAAAATGAGAAATATTTATTGAACACGATAACAGAAAATGGAAAACAATAACTATTTCAATGGGTCCCTTCAAAATTTAGAATAATAACTTTCAAAATAGTTATGGTATTTTGATCATTGGTGATCTTGGCATCTAGAGCCAAACTGACCTCTACCATGCAGCTGGATTCATTCCCTCAGTCAATTGCGTTTAGACATGCTTTTTGATCATGTCAAATAAATAAATGCAAAATGGTATAAAAATGTGAATTAAAATTTATAAATAATACCTGCCTTTTATAAAAGAATTGCAACATTACTTCAACTAATAGCGGAATAATAATGCCGGTCAAATCATCGATTAACCTTCTTCCATGGTGGAGGAAAACTTTGCCAATGAAATAAAGTGTGGTAATATTTGACCATATATATATATATATATATATTTCTTCTAACTATCAAGCATGGAAAGGTTTATACATTATATCCAAATTATATACCGATTGCTTTTTAGTCATAGCCTCTTTGGCTAATTCTTTGAACATTAGAACATATTTATTGTTCGTTTTTTAACAAAATTTAGGGTAGAAAAAACTATGTGAGGAAACATATGCTACTAATAAAGCAACAATCATATGTGAAGGGCGTCATCCCCATTGCTCCTTTCAAAACTCTACCCACTATTTCATAAACTATAGAAAGTTCTCTCCTTCTTTTTTTTTCCCCAATCTTAGTTTAAATTTTTTCTTCTTCTTTTAAATTAATCGTAGAACTTTATATTTATTATCTTAACTATTTTACAAAATAAAAAATAAAAACCTATCCTAACTATTTAATAGTCATGTCTCATGGTTTCATTGGAGCAATGGGCCAAGACATGAGTAAAAAGATAGATGCTAATTTTCTATGTACACTTTTAAAATAAATATCCCTCTAGTTGTAATTAAAAAAAAAATCAAAATCAATTTCTCTCTAATGATACATAGTAGATTATTTCAATATCCATGTTCTCTGTTTAAAAAAGAAATCATATTCTCCATGGTTTATCCGAGAGAGTTATAAATTTCCCTTTTGAAAGTGATTGTGTCTCCACCTAAAAAAAAAAAAAACAAAGAAGTGATTGTGTCATTTTATAAAGGAATCCAAAGATATGGAAATCATTCGCATAGAAAGAAACAAGAATCAATATATCCATAGAGGAAAAATAGCAATGTGGGGGAGAATTATAGTTCAACATCTCA
This sequence comes from Macadamia integrifolia, assembly GCF_013358625.1. Taxonomy (NCBI): domain Eukaryota; kingdom Viridiplantae; phylum Streptophyta; class Magnoliopsida; order Proteales; family Proteaceae; genus Macadamia; species Macadamia integrifolia. The sequence continues at coordinate 19,321,858 of NC_056560.1, forward strand.
ACAAAAGGATAAAAAGTTGTGCCTTCTTATAAAGGATGGAGTTGTTAAAACTAGCTTGGATGTGGATCTCATTTTGAAACAGTCTTTGGTAAAACCGACTGATGGTCCCCACAAGTGTAGGTGTCTATCCCCTTGCCCTAAGTGGTAGCAGTTTTTATGAAAAATAAAGATCCACCCAAAATTCAAAATCTTTTTCTGGAGAGTTATCAATAATGGACTTCTTACTAAAGACAGATTATTGAGGTGGGTAGACATTGACCCTTCTTGTGGACGGTGCCGCAAAAATAGGGAGACTTTGTAGCATGTATTTTTTTAATGTGAAGAGTCCAAAAGTATCTGGCATGCTAGTCCTCTAGGCTTCAAACCAAACCTTACCCCAATGACAACTGTGAATTCTTTGGTAATGCATTGTTTTAACTCCTGCCTAATCCCCAAATCAGACCTAACATGGTTCTTCTCTATCTTTATGTTTACTATCTATTTCATTTGGAGACATAGAAACTAATGTGTATAGTGGACACATATCCTCAACCAGGTAGAATTCTGGATATCCTATGGGACACCAAACAATCGACCCATACATCAGGTAATATCCAATCCACCATCCTCAAATCATATCACCCTATCACACATAAATAAAAACATCATCATTATCACTAGTGTTAAGGAATCTAAATCAAACAGTGCAGCATGAGTACTATGTCTCATCTCATATGGAAACTGTTTACTAATAGAAGCAAATTTTTGTGTGACAGGACAGAATGGTGAGGCGGAGGCACTAGGACTAATCCATGGAATGTCAAAGGCAGGGAGAGAACATATGAAGATAGATCATATCTGGAGTGATGCTATGGAAATTTGATGGTTACTGAAAAACAACCATGATGTTTTACTTAATATGTGGCCTAAAACTCTAGTCTTAGTATGCATAGAACTAGATAAACATCTCGGTTACCCCAAATTTTATATAACAACTAGTAATAGATATACAGGGGACCTAAAAATAATAGCCAAAGAGGCAGTATGGGAAAAACAATATATTTGTAGGTCGGATATATTATGTAATAACTTATAATTAGGTTTGTTTCCTTTGAAGAAAAAAAAAAAAACTTGGTATTTACCAACAGTGAGAGGGTTTCTCATGTGTGGTGAGATTAATATGCATGAAATAAGATTATTCTCCATAGAGTCCGAGGATCAAAAAATAATCATAGGGTTAAGGTGACCTAAAGACGTGTGCAAGGGGTCCTCCCAATCTTAGGATCACTCTATGGTCCTTGGGCCCTATGGAGAAGACCCAAATCCAATATGCATGCCACACCAATGGGTATTCTAAAAATATATTATTTATATAAATCCACATTTTCAGAGCAAATGAAAGAAAAAAAAAAAAGTAAATTTATGTGAGAAGATAACTGAACACTATTGTCGTGGCATTCTTTTTTCCTTGTCCATTTCATAGCCGACAATCATTATTATAGTGTGTCTTAGTCGGATCAATAATAATTATTTTATATTATATTCCAGTGAATTATATTGAGAACTAAATAATATTTATCCAAAAAATGAAGGCAAATAAGAAAAATTGTTATAAATAAAGAATGAGATCAATCAAGCGTTTTAGTCTAGATGGATTTTAATTGATCAGCATGGTGCATGACAACATCCCCCCCCCCCCCCCCACTTTGTGCCCCATGTTTCAAGTATTCAATTGTTAAAAGGTGGGTTGGATATTTCCGAAACAACTTTGATAGGCCAAGTGATGAATTTTGAATTTAAATTCACTCGTGTGCCATCCTATATTCCTACTTATGTTCATACACTCTATTCTCATTTTGTAGATTCTCTTTTGATACATAATCTTTAAATTATTCCAAACAAGGGTTTCCCATTCACCAAATTATTACTCAGACGTTGTGGGCCGGAAACCCTCTTCCTTATAAATGACAAGCGTGTCTTATTCTTTTTCCCTAAAAAATCATCTGCTGGAGTTGATTTTTAGACCTTTTTTTTTTTTCTTGCTATTATTCTATTAAGAACGGATGGCCAATGGTTAGTCTATTAAGCATTAATAAGGTCAATGATTACTATTTTTACACACATTCACTCACAATATTTAGGCATATGACAAAATTTGATCTCACGGTTTCCTCCAAACCGAGTTCATTTATAGGCGGAAATGGAAAAGAGAAGTTGAATTGGCATTTCAGTAGCAACATCCAAAAAATCGAAGTAGGTTATCACGTGGTTGACAGGTGCTTCCACTTTATATGGGTCCACCCTCTTTCTTTCTTTTTTATTTTTTCTTGGTTGTCCAAAAACAAAATATTATATTTTTAGTTTCTAAACCAAAAAAGGTATCAGAAGGAGATTGTTTCTCTACGGTCCATGGTAATAACTAATGAAAGCATATATAGAGATTATCCAGTTCATTAATTGTTTCTCTACGGTCTATGGTAATAACTAATGAAAGCATATATAGAGATTATCCAGTTCATCAAGTAAGGGTGGCACAAGAATAGCAATTGCCCACCTTAATTTGCGAATGGGTTTGCTTGCTTGCTTGATAACGATATCAAAGATTGAACCAGCCATAAGAAAATCTTTGACTTAAATATAAAATAAAATAAATCAAGAAAATATGAAGGGTATGCATGACTATTATGAGTTGGGACCCAATTAGTCTCCACCCATGATTAATAATGAACCTAGAATTAGTCTAGTTATTGTGTCACATCATCATTTTTACATTTTTTCTTTCTTTTTTTCCAACGACGGATATCTAGGCCTTTGGTCTGTCTAGTCTCACGAGTCCATATTGATCCCTCAACCGCATAGATCAGGTCATACCAGGGTTCAATGAGAACCATTTAACTTTCACTGAAAGCAGTAAAGAGCACTAAACACCCCGTGTGAGTGACCCAATGTGTGCCTAGTGGGAGTTGAACTTAGGATATCCGAGTTTATGACTCATACCAAATTCGTTCCTCACCATCAGCTTCACCTTGGGTGAAGGGAAACTTAATAGCTTGATCTTATAATATGTGGTGCCTAAGATGATTTTTTGATGATTTAGTTGATGATTGTCAACTTTGTCGCTAGAGTCTTGTTTTCTTTTCACTTGACAGTACAAATGAGAATCTATTTGGTGCATAATTTGCCACCACTCATTTTACAATCAATTTTCAGTTCAATAAATTAGAAGTTTCATAAATTTTCAACGGATATCTCAAACTTAATGGTATGATTATAACATATTATATGTGGTGTCTAAGATGATTTTCTGATGATTTAGTTAATGATTGTCAATTTTATCGCTAGAGTCTTGTTTTCTTTTCACTTGAAAGTACCAATGAAAATCTATTTGGTTCAAAATTCGCCGCCACTCATTTTACAATCAATTTTCAGTTCAATAAATTAGAAGTTTCATAACTTTTCAGCAGTACCTCAAACTTAATGGTATGATTATAACATATTTGAGTTCAATTTTAAGACAATTCCATTTCGTCTTTGGACTAGAAGTTGATATACGCAATGGGTGTTCTTGATCACAGTGACTCACCCCTATGTTTGCCATATAATATAAATATGTTATATGTTTGAGATGGATTTTGTCTATCATGAACAATTCATGAATATCTTGATTTTCTTTCTTGCTCTTTTTTATGGGCTTGTTGGGCTAGGCCCGTGGGCCTATGTTGGGCAGGTCGTGACATTGCGCTCTGAAGTGGGGCTTCAAAAGTTTCCTGCACATACAATTTAAATAGCGATCTCCAAATAAACCTAAAATTTCAAACTTTACAGATGTTTTGTTGTCGTCATCATCTATTTTTCCAATAATTTTATATTTGAATCATTTATTTTAAAATGTAGAGATATAAGATCTCATTAAGAAAATTGACTAAAAATTCAACTTCGACAACTTTGACCAGCTTCAGCTAGGCATTAAAACTAAAAGGTAATAGTCCTAACATGGAGAGTATTTATAGTAGAAATAGGACTAGGAACTTTACCAATTGCTAATCCAAGTGGAGGGCTTTCTATCCACTGGTTAGTTTAACTAGAGAAGGCCTCCATGAGTTTTCGAGAAAGCAAGTATCATGATAACATTTTTCCAATCAATGTAGGGTTTATATTACTATGTTTACAACTTAATCAGCACTTTTATAAGAAAAATATGTTTATATGGCCAAACAAGTCGAGTTTCTTTGAAGGATCGATTTTTTATTAACTATGTTCAAATTTTTATTTTGATAATTTCAAGGTTAAAAAAAAAAAAGTTATCAAAGCTAAATTTTATGCCAATTCTCAAAGGATAGATGGTATTATGAACATGTTTACAAAATCTGAGCAATAAATAGTTGTCACGTGGCAAATAAATAGGCTGTCAAGGCAAGCTTAATATTTGATGAATGGTCAAGGAAACCTTAATCCATATTTATTAAAAAAAAAAAAAAAAATCAGTTTTTAGTTGAGATCGACCACATTTAGTGTTGGTTTTCATACTATGTTATAAGCGATTTTGATATTGGAATGCAATTCCAATTCGGATTCAGCTGAACCCTAGAAATCAAGTACAAATTGGTCAATCCGAATCAACCGGAATTGAAATTTACCATTTTAATCCGATTCGATCGGAATCCATGATCTGATTCCCATTCCTCAAGGCTCAAACCGGGATTCATGATTGTATGACTTTTGGTTTATTACTTCTTGGTATTGGCAGGCTATAAGTAGTAGTTACCTTCAGAGTTCAAACTTCAGACGGACATTGAAGGGTAGCTAATCCCCACGTTCTAACAAACCATATATGAAGGGTTAGATCGGAACCTGAAATATATAAAATGGGGCCGGAGTGATGAACGACCACAACTACCCCGGATACTAGATTGTGGGGTGAGAAAGAGAGCGAAGAAACGAGCCACAGAGAGAGAGAATGGGCAGTGCAGTTGAAATGAAGGGCCCTGTAGCCGTGACTGGAGCTGCTGGTTATGTCGGATCATGGCTTATCATGAGGCTTCTCCAACAGGGTTACACAGTCCGGGCGACCGTTCGGGATCCCAGTTCCGTATCTATCTCCGTCCTCAAAGCTTATTTTTTTTCCCCCTTTTTTAAACTTGCCTTTCTCCCAGAGCGATAGTTTGTAGCTTAAGCTATGGCTGTTTCAACTATCTGAACTCTGAAGTGGAAGAACACTCCTTTACACAACATTACAGTTCTTTCTTCTTCTTCAGGTGGATGATTCGCAGAGAGTAGCGCCTTGTAAATTCTTAATCATTATACTAACTCCTATGGAACTGAAATTTTTGCAGCCAATCTGAAGAAGACAAAGCACTTGTTGGACTTACCAGAGGCAAGCGAGAGACTTACCCTCTGGAAGGCTGACCTGGATGATGAAGGCAGCTTCGACGAGGCATTCCATGGATGCACCGGAGTTTTCCATGTGGCCACTCCCATGGACTTCGAATCAACAGACCCTGAGGTACCCTATGAAACGCGAAATCCCTTTTCATTTTTCATCGATTAAAAACTGATCTCTCGTATAATCCTATTTTAACTTTGGTTTTTTAAAAAGGAAATCTTTAATCTCTTAGAAGGCTGAAATCAAGGCGCAATTTCAGCTCGTTTGTCAGCTCCAGAATCTCCGCTTATTACTCTCCAAGTCCAGAGCTGGAAACTTCTGAAAAATCCTATTCGAAACTATACTTCTCTTTAGGGCTCTCGCTGCAAACCCTTCTTCCTGCTGCCCTGCCCTGCCCTGCCCTGCCCTGATCCTGCAAAGGGAAGAACGGGCTACAGCGTATTCTCTAGTCTATGCCCTCCGAAGTCGATCTCTTCCTCTCCCGTGAGGGAATTTAGACCAGACGCAGGGTCCATAAGCCATTTTTTCGTCTATTGATCCACACCCACTAGTCCATTGATCATGAGTTAGCTCGCGTTCCACGAGCGCGAAGAGCAATTAATTGTCTTTGACTCTCTGCTCCAATCCAAGTCCCGGTCATTGCGGGACTGGCCAATCAGTAATGGCCACATTGCTCCCCTCCCATTGGAGAATTAATTTAAAAAATTATAAACTCTGAATTGCCCAGATTAGTCCAGAGGAAATGACAGTAAACTTTGCCAAGCATTGCCTGACTCTGTTCCTCATCGCAGAACGAAGTGATCAAACCCGCAATCAATGGAGTCTTGAATGTAATGCGATCTTGCAAGAAAGCCTCGACTGTGAAGCGTGTTGTCTTCACATCTTCCGCCGGAACTGTCGACATCCAAGAGCACCAGCAGCCACAATATGATGAAACCTGGTGGAGCAATGTCGAATTCTGTAGGCGAACCAAGATGACCGCTTGGGTTAGTCTCCAAGACATGTCCTTTGTGCATATATTCCCAGTTATCTTTAAGCATCCGTTTATGTGCATTTTTGGAATAAATTTTGGGTCTAGAACATCATATTGAAGCGAGAAAACAGAGAAGAATGGGTTTCAGAATTTCTTCTTCTATAGCCAGAATTTTTTCCTTGGGACTGTATTAATGATGGCGTCATTTGGTTCCTTCAGATGTATTTCGTGTCAAAAACATTGGCAGAGCAAGCTGCATGGGACTTTGCAAAGGAGAACAACTTAGACTTCATCAGTATCATCCCAACACTCGTCGTTGGTCCCTTTATCATGTCAAGCATGCCTCCAAGCATGCTCACGGCCTTGGCTCTGATTCTGGGTAAATTTTGTAATTCCAATTTAGCTTTACTACTACACCTCAGGATTGTGACTTCTTATTGCAATTCCCCACCTTTTATTGGCTCTGGTACAGGAAACGAACCACACTATTCAATTCTGAAGCAGCACCAACTAATTCACTTGGATGACTTGTGCAATGCCCATATCTTTCTTTTGGAGAATCCCAAAGCTGAGGGAAGATACATCTGCTCCTCCAGGGATACCACCATTTTTGAGCTTGCAAAAATGTTGAAAGAAAAATACCCTGAATACAACATTCCCACCAGGTACTGCACTGCCTTTTCTCCTTGTGATAATGGATTTCCATGGTTCTTCATTTACTTGATTTGGGCTTCATTAACATGAAACCATTTAATTTGCAGGTTTAAGGGTATTGATGAGTCGATCAAGCCTGTACATTTCTCTTCAAAGAAACTCACAGACCTGGGCTTCGAATTCAAGTACACCATGGAGGATATGTTTGATGGAGCTATCCGTTCATGCCGGGAAAGGAACTTGATCCCACTTCAAACAATAGATGAGAAACCAAATGGAGTTGAAGACAAGATCTCATCAGCAGTCGGAGAAGAGAACCAACCCATCAAGGCATAGGCTTGCCGCTTGTCCCCCAGTTAGAAATGTTGCTTGTGTGCTTTTGCATTAGTCTGTTTCGATGTGATTTCTAATTTGGAAGCTTAATGAAATAAATTCTCAACGGCTCTGAATTTTCCTTTTCCATATATGTGTGTGATTCAATATTTTAAGCTTCGAACGATGCACAGTATTCAAAAGCTGGAGTTCGCAACATCCATTAATTAGTCCATCCCTGTGAGTCATGTTCTTGTTTGAATGTTAGATAGATCTTGAAGATCTTAGCTTGTCTCAGTTGCCCAATCATGCACCTGGACATTAGGATCCAGTCTTACGTCATGTCAGGCAGTGGGAGTCCGCGAGATGGGAGATAAATAACTCCACAAATGCAACCTTAAGAAGTGATGCAGAATGTAATGAAAAAATAGGAACAAGTAATATACACAGATTGATGAGGTTTGACAAGATTGCTTACATTCTCAGTGAGATGAGATTTAATTTCATTATCAATGGAAAATAGGATTACGGTGCACACTTTCACACCTATTTGAGGGATACGCCAATACTCTCTAAATTAAAAGAGGACAGAATGCTAGACATCTTATACCAACAATAACCACTAATCCTTAGGAAAGAATTTTACCACTATCTAAGCTCATAGCCAAATAAATTGAATTTGTAATGGAATTTTCAAAAAGGGAAAAGAATAAGGATGCTAACGGGTTACATAGGAATTAGGAATGCTAACGCTTTGCTGACCCTTAGATGAAACATAAACAATCTCATCCGTTTTTACCAGTTGTCTTAAATAAGTTGTCCACCACTGCCACTCTACAGTTCCTCTTCTTCTTCTTCTTCTCCTTCCTCTCCCTCTCTCTCCTTCTCCGTCTCACACTCCCTCAAATTCGATCAATCTTCATTTATAGTCCCCGCTCGGTTAGGGTTCCAAGTGGTTCCATTTATCTTAGTTAGATTTCCATTCCCTTTTCTTGGTTAGGGCTCCATTTATCCATGGTTGAATCAATCTTGTGGCATTCTGGATTGAGGAAGTTTATTGTTTTTAGTTTTGACCTTCAACATGATTCACAGATAGATATCTTCATCAATTTCTTAATTTCAGATAGATATTTCATTTGGAATTTAGGTAGAATCATAGAAAACAAACTTAAAATAGGTTGGAAGAAAAAAAAAATCCAGCGGCCCAGTACAGAGAGGCAGAAGGAAAAGAATTGAAGAAAATGTGTAAGAACAGAATCTGATGGGTTATTCTCAATCGGTTTTTGCCGACTTGGGCGGCCATCCAAGCATTGAAGAAAATGTAGAGAACGAACACCAAAATGACATAGCCGTACTCCTTGGGCAGCAAATCGATAAAAGAAGCCATTATCTCTGGATTTTTCTTTTGGATTGACTCCTCTGAGGCGTTCAATTCAAGCGATCAATCTATTGGTCTCTCTCTCACTCATAACTCTCTTACCTATCGATCTATTGCTTATGTAAAACCAGCAAGAAATTACAGAAAACTCAAAAAAATAAAAAAATAAAAAATAAAAAAATAAAAAATAAAAAAATAAAAAATAAAAAAATCATAGAAACAGTGTGATTGTTTCTTTAATAGTTTTGACTTTCTTAATTTCTACAGATTTTCCTTCCACTTTCTTTAGGAAAAACTATAGAAAACCCTATCCACTGCAATTGTTTGTCTCAAAACCTCCTGCAATTTTGTTAGAGGGGGCAACGAGGAAGGAGGATGAAGTGGCAAAGGGGCAGCGGGTATCGAGGCGAAAGGGGCTGAGGAGAGCAGAACCGTGCAAGAGAGAGAGAGAGATCTCAGGTCCCTAAGACTCGAGCAGTTGCAGGGGCAGGGAAAGAGAAAGAGGAGAATAGATAAAGGTGTAACAACGGTACATTGAAGATTTATTTTTTTTTCCCATCCAATGGTTTTATTTAATATGCTTAAATCTCACGGTTGAAATCACGTTACCACGTAAGATTCTAAAGTAACCAGCAAGTACACCTGTCCCCCTCCCTTTGAAAAATATTAAAACCTAAAAAGGTATTCATGAATAAGAGAAATGGCATAATTCTACTTTGCAGTAGAGACCGAAAGACCATTGGGTGGGGACTTTTGGGGACTTTTGGTTGTTGGATGGGACTCATCATATGATTGGATTGTCCTGGGTGCAAGGCTTTTGCACTGCTAAGTTTTAATTTCGTAGGAGACGGAAGACCGTTCGGTTGGACTTTGGTAGGTGCTGGGTGAAACTTCTGAATCGTGATAGTGGGTTCTCGCTTCTCAGTTCTCACACGCTGTTAACATTGCGCATAGCAACCCAAAAAAACTCAAAGAGGGGTTACCTTATCAGCTTTTCTCACATGCTAGCTTCCCTTTCCCACTCATTCTCTCTTTTCCGTCTTTAACGTAAGTATGCAATCTATGCTTCTCTTTTCTGATTTTTACCGTTTCTCTCGGTCAATACAGAACCATGACGATGTGAATATGATACTAAAAGAATTTGGCTACTCTTATGAGTTGTGATTTTTCAGGCCTTGTTCATAGCTATTTGAGTGATTGTATGTGTTTAGGTGGCGATTCAGTGGCATCTAACATCTTTTCCTTTGCACCTCTGTCAATACCTCGTTCGCCATGGCTTGTTGGGCGCCAATGGATCATCGCCTAGACACATAACAATCGCCTAAGTAACTATGAACTCACCTGAACGATCACCACTAAAGAGAGGAGCCAAATCCTATCAAATACGCTATCACTATTGCAAACACTGATAACAATACCAATAAGATATGGGAGACCATAGGATTCGAAATATTGAATGCATTGATATCGATTGTCATTGCTATCAATACTAATACTAATCCAATAATTAACACAGACTGTATCACTATTGATTTGACACCATGACAGCGATGTGGTGCCATTGGCATTTGGAATCATAACCGTGATTTAACTTTACATTGACATAGTGACGATTTAGCAATAAGGTGGCAATTTGGTGATGTGATGATTTGGCTATATGGCACTATGGCAATAATTTAGCGATAAGGTAGCGATGATGATTTGGTGCCATGATGGCGAACCTCCTGGTTACGGTTTTAATATGATAATTTGGTACAATTTTCATATTGGTATACGGTATCAATATTGAATTGACAAGATTTAGAAACACTGATCGGGTTTGGGATCCGTCGATTCTGATTCAAATATGCTGACGCTGCGTTTTATAAGCATTATTGGAATACATTCTGAAGTCAATAATGTATTACAAGAAAACACTGCCGAAACAGTCTAAGAGATCACCAAATAGTTTATATAACAAAGTAGAGTCAAGCCCGGCCCACCCTGAGCCAGACAAGGTGGGCCTGCGCTGAAATATCTCAGCCCCGACCTAAAGCCGGGTTGAGCTTGATTTGGGCTAAGCCTGTGTTTTCAAAAACCGGGCCAAGACCGGCCCTGTTGCACCCAACTCCCTGCCCTGCAGGGCCTGCGCTATCTGAGAGTCGATGGAATTAATACAACGAAAACCTGACAAAACTCATGGGACTCATCGACCTAAGCGAGTGGGAAATTTTGAGAAAATTACTTGATTACTCACATTTGGGTTTCTCATTACTAAATTATCCATTTCGTGTTTGCATTTACACAATTACCCAATACAGTGATTCCCTCTACCATGTATGTTCTTGGACCATTTTACCCCTGAAGTGCTCCACCCTCCGACTCGACGACTTCTATCTCTATGTCCACCCTTCCCTGCAACTCGACCCAGCAAGGCATCACCGAATGTTGGAGGAGCTTCTTCTGCACTTAGGTTATTGATCTAGTGGAATCCAAGAACAAGAGAAATTGACTTCTTGAAACAACAGTGGCTCTCGTCTTTACACTACTGACCTGCGTGTGAAGTATAGGCCGGCCTTGGATCGGATATGAGAAGTTGATTTCGTTTTCTAGTAGTTCTAGATCTCTGCAACCCCAAAGACTGGCCCATCTCGCTTTCTCTTTCGTTCTCTTGCTCTTTGGCGTGAGTGCAACAAATTGTGTTTGTACTATTGAATTTTTGTTTCATCGTTTGGTTTTATAAACAATGACATCTGGGAAGTGGGAAGTGGGAAGTGGGAAGTGGGAAGTGGGAAGTGTGAAGTGTGCTTACAAAAAGAATTGAAGCAGCACTGAAACTGAAGTGGAGATTTACAATATCGTTGAATTAGATACAAGATTAAAAATTAAACTTAGGAACTGAAGCAGCACCTGAACCAACCCTCTGCAACTCGCCCCTGCCTACACTAAAAGATGCGAACAAATGTGAAAATCATAAGTCTTCTAGCGGAGTGGGTATATACGGAGAAGAGAGAATAGAGGTGGGGAATGAATCATGGTATCTTATGAGATGGGTCGGAATTGCAGCGGCGATGGGGTTGCGAAGGATGAAGAACAAGGGTAGGGAATACTTCTGGAGAAGGGAAAAATAGGGATTGGTTTAATTCGACGCCATGGTCGGGAAAGGTATACCCTAACCAACAGAGTACTCATCGTTGAGGAGAACTATATTCCGATTGTTTCATTCAGGGCAATCGGAAGGGTGATCGGAGAAGGGATTGTTGGGGGTAAAAATGGCAATATCTATCCTTGATTGAGTGAAGGCTACTGTTTTGGTTAATTTTGTAAACTCAAACCTGTTTTAGTATATTTTTGTTGAGTGAAACATAGGTTGGACAATTTTGTAAGAGAAAATTCAAAAATGGGTAATCATGTAATTTTCCTAAGAGTATAATACGTGTGAAATGCCGCAACTGTCTTTTACACTTACCACTGATCCACCGTCGATTCACATCAAGATCAAAGAAGACCGGAGGACTATATTGGGGCATTTCTGTAAATCCGTCCTAGACATCGGATCGAGAAGGCAAAGGAAGAAAACCCGAAAACAAGTAGAGACGGTTACGTTTCAAAACTATTTAGTCCGTGGTCTAAAACCAGCATTTGAGTAGATCTGGCAATGGCAACAGTGATGGCGACGATCTCTTGCAGCTCCTCTATGGCACAATTGGACACCTCGAATTTCAGTTCCTCCGCTCAGATTTCGCGGCGAATTCGACATTCACCGGCGACACTTCCCGGTGTTTCTGTGTCATCTCCATCAAGATTTCATCCTATCCGCCGCCACCGGATTTCCTGCCAGAGCTCCGCCTCTGCATCTTCAACCTCAGTCTCCGCCGCTCAAAAAGGTCTGATGCGTCCATTCTCCTTGTTTTTTATGCTTTCTCTTCTCTTTAGAGCTATATGGTTGGACATGCACCAACGTAGTTGTCATTTGTTGAAATCTCCTGGTACACTCGAATGGATAAAATGTAGGGTTGGTTGTTCATTATTATTTGCAAGTATCTGATTTTCAATTAGAATGAATGAACAGAAGAAGACAGATTAGTTTTATCGAACATTATTTTATCTGAATTTCTTGATGTATGCTTCTCTTTCTGATGTCTGGCATGCGAGTGTAGAATCTGGTGAAAACTAGGATCCATTTGTGCTTCAAACCACGACTTAGGATAATCTATGAGAGATTAATGTCTATTTGGGGATGCTGTCTTCATGCTCTCAAGCTACCTGTTTTATGTGTTCATTTATCCCTTTTTCTTCCTCTTTGTATCCCTCCGATATCCACGAGGAACCTGTCGGTCATGCCTCCTCTCTTTTTGATGATAAAGCTTTGGTTTGAGAGGGGGAAAATGGAAGTGTAAATCACTTCTTATCAGAATTGTCTGAGAAGTTCGATGCTTAATGGATTATCAATTAGTTTCCATTGCTGGAAACTTCTTTTTATCTTGAAGGTAATTGCAACACCAATTTTTATGGCTATCATACCTTTTATTCAAGTCTTCGGAACTTGTTTCTCTGAATATGATTCCATGCCTTTAGGCGTCAGGTTTGTCCCAATTCCTGTCTTTCTTACTGTAAACGTCTTCTTGAATTCCAAACAGAATTAGGGTAGATTTAAAGTAACTAGCTTAAATTTGTATGAAGGAATAATAACTAATAGGATGATCATTGTGATAGGCAGTGAGGACATTTAAAGCTGTTGATTTCATTTGAATAAATTTGTTGATT
>NC_056560.1:19335302-19335495 GCF_013358625.1 Macadamia integrifolia
TTGATTTAACCCCCCCCCCACCCCTGCCCGAAATAAATAAAAGGGACCATGTACAAAGCATGGTAGGAATAGAAATTAACAGGACGAATTCTTTCTGATTACAGCTGGTATAGTCAACTCTGTTATTTCATATGAGGAAATTTGTGGATTGATCCCCACCTGGACGCCCTACCTTCTTCACACCCCCCCCCCC
>NC_056560.1:19335515-19337906 GCF_013358625.1 Macadamia integrifolia
CCCCCCCCCACCCAAAAAAAATAAAGGAGAGAAAACAATAGGAGGAAAAGGGATCATGTGCAAGGCACACTTGTCTAAGGTATAATCCTTCTAACATATACTTCTTAACTGGGAGAGACTCAGAGATCCAAAACCAGAATCATCCTGATAAATGAGCAAAGACATGTAGTCTATTCTATTTTTCCTTTTCATTTCAGGTATATGGTTAGCAGTAAATAGTAAAGGCACTATCCTATGTATCAGATAATGAGGATGTCCAATTGACTGCATGGCCTTTAGCATCTCCTTGCTCAGATCGGTTAATGGTTTTTCCCAAACAACATTCATAGAATTCACATTTGTTGCTATTCCAGTAGCGGAGTCGAGAGTTTTTATACTCAATGCGTTAGTGGAACACATAGGTCCTTATTGGTTCGTCTAAATACCATGCATGCACACCAGGTTTTCTGTTGTTGTAGGTGGGGTTTAAGTATGTTGAAAATGCATTCAAGCAGTTTTATTGTTGAAACTGTACCGAAATGCAGCCAGCTCCAGTCTAATATCCTGTCCAAGACATCAATTACATGCAAACCAAGTTATGCAATTGCGTAGAATTAGGTCTGTCTTTACCTTTGTTCCCTGACGTCCTCTTTCATTGGTTTTCCCCAGCAAAAGGAAAGCTCAACTTTTGTTGTTGAAAATGTACCTAAATGCAGCCAGCTCCAGTCTAATCCAAGACTTCAATTACATGCAAACCAAGTAATGCAATTGTGGAAAATTAGGTCTGTCTTTACCTTTGTTCCCTGACGTCCTCTTTCTTTGATTTTCCCCAGCAAAAGGAAAGCTCAAGGATTTTCTGCACATTAATGATTTTGACAAAGACATTATTATGAATATCCTTGATCGTGCCGGAGAGGTGAAGGCACTGCTAAAGTCAGGGAATCGGAAGTATCTTCCATTTGAAGGGAAAACAATGGCAATGATCTTCGCAAAGCCATCCATGAGAACTCGGGTTTCATTTGAGACAGGGTTTTTTCTACTAGGTGGCCATGCCATATACTTGGGACCAGATGATATCCAAATGGGGAAGCGAGAGGAAACCCGCGATGTTGCGCGTGTGCTCTCTGGCTATAATGATATCATTATGGCTCGTGTTTTTGCTCATCAGGTAATATGGTGAGTCTCTTTTGTTATTATTACTACTGTCTCCATCATCATTTTTCTGCCTTACCATAATTTATTTATAATCAGTGTATTTGAAATTTTTTTCTTTTAAAAACCTTATGCCAGTATCCTTTCTGCAAGTCTGCTCAAACTCTTACTTTATAAGTTTAACTACTTGAAGAAAGTTGATCTTTTAGTCAATTCTGCGATTAATATTCAGAATTTATTCAGTTCATTCTAAAACAAAATCAGCACTTCATTGCTGTTCTAGTGGACAAAGATTCTTGTATGGCTCATTTCTGTCTATAAGAAAACTAGAAACATCATTTGTGCATTGTTGTATAGTTTGTATTGCAGCTGTGCATAGGGTTCTCTTTTGGTTAGGGTTTCCTTCCCCTATCGCTAATAAATTCTCTTTCATATTGAAGAATAAAAAATCTGTGATATGTATGCCATGATTTTTTGTTCAACACATGGAAAACAAACCAGATGTTAACCAGGATTCTATATGAAAAATAATCATTTGTGGCTCATTTATGAGTTACAATACAATTTCATGTTTCTCAATAAGTAGTAAGTTATGCTTCTTGTTATTCAGGGGCACCAAAGTGTGATTGGCTAACAAAGCCATTAGATATCTCTCCTGTGTAATTGATCTCGTTCTCTATATGTTTTCGATATGTTTAAGTTGTATCAGGTTCCCTATATTGATCAAATTCAAGGTTATATATCATTATTTATGTAATGAAAGCTTCTTCATAAGATATGATGTTTTAGTCGACTTAATGATTGTTTGATGTAATAAAATCCCATACATGCATCTGAAATAAACTGCTTGATAGCCTGATAAAGACCATTAATATGGCCAGCTCCACAAAATCCACATGCAAAGTAGTGTTTGATTTGGTGCAAGGTATATAGAACCTGGATGCACCAGTTTATTACCAGTATCTCTGAAACTTTTACAACATACCAGACATCTTGCCAAGTCTTTAACCTTTGGAGCTTCTGTTATGATATCTACATATGTTTTTCTGGTTCTATTTTACCTACTGGCAACCAGTGTTGCAGGACATCCTTGATCTGGCTAGATATGCTACCGTCCCTGTGATCAATGGCCTAACAGACTACAATCACCCTGTACAAATCATGGCTGATGCCCTCACCATAATTGAACATATTGGACACTTGGAAGGGACCAAGGTTAGTTAATTACATTTCTGTCTTTTTTAGTGTCCCCCCCCCCCC
>NC_056560.1:19337952-19400036 GCF_013358625.1 Macadamia integrifolia
CCCCCCCCCCCCCCCGGGTTAGAGGAAAGCTTATTTAATAGAGCGTGTCCAAAGCAAGGAATCTAGATGGCATACATCAGATAACCAAGGAGTAGGGAGTGGCCAGATTGTCTCACACACACAAGACAAGGCCTTCCTGGACAGGGAGTCAGCCACATTGTTAATCTCCCTAGAGATGTACTGGAATGAACAATTCCTAAAAAAAAGTGGCTAGGTGTTTAATATCCTTTATAATGTCTAGCACCTCAGGTTGTCTTTTAGTATAAATATACAGTTGTCACTAGTCTTGTTGATTCTGTATTTATCATTTTGTGAGTTCCAGGTTGTCTATGTTGGAGATGGAAACAACATTGTGCATTCCTGGCTCCTGATGGCTTCTGTAATCCCTTTCCATTTTGTCTGTGCTTGCCCCAAAGGCTTTGAACCTGACTGGAAGACAGTTGAGAAGGCCCGAAGCACTCATATTAGCAAGATTGAAATAACCAATGATGCAAAGGAAGCTGTTAGGGGAGCAGATGTTGTGTACTCAGATGTGTGGGCCAGCATGGGACAAAAGGAGGAGGCTGCATATCGCCGACAAGCCTTCCAGGGATTTCAGGTACTTTTTTAACCTTTTTTTTTTTTTTTTTTTTTTTCCGGGGGTTGGGTTCTGTTTTTCCGTTTTTAAAGGGAGTAGCCATAGTTGTCACGTAGGTTGACAAGGCATGCCTTAATGCCCAAGATGACCAATTCCCTTAAGTTTCAAGTGCCCAGAGTCTGAGACCCAAACGATGAAGGAAACCTACCTATGTTTGCCAACGGAAGGAAACCTACCTGTAACATGGAAAAAAATGCCTTGGTGCCTGTCAATTATGGTGGTTGTTTTCATGAGTTCTTTTGTTAGGACGGCTGGACGGGTCACAATGGGTATAGCCTGAAACTGTCATGTGGCAGCTTAGTTGGAGCTCAAATGTGGTGCACCATGACTATCCACCTGTGAATTTTAACCTGATTTGAGTCTTCCATGTGGCAAAAAATGATAGTACAGGATAAAGAGACAGTTGAATCACAAAATTTTACTTGTAGCCAATCTAAGGGATGACCAACCGAAGGTTCAAATGGGCCGTGAGGCTCAGAAAATAGAAGCATGTTGCTTTGCCTGGCACATTGCCAATTATAATATTGGGATCTCTAAGATACCCATCACCCAGTTATTGACATAATTGGTCTCGCTTGATCAGCATTGTAGCCCCTGCTAGTCACTAAGCTTTTGGTGAATGCTGTTTTAGGCACTAAGCAATACTGAAAAGTGTCGTCGTTCATTAACTTAAAACTGATCACCCCATTGTGCTGATTTATGTGCCCACTGTGGACATCATCTCCAGGTGGATGAAGAGCTTATGAGATTGGCTGGGAACAAGGCTTATTTCATGCATTGCCTACCGGCAGAAAGAGGCGTGGAGGTAACTGATGGAGTGATTGAAGGTCCCAGATCTATTGTGTTTCCACAGGCTGAGAACCGTATGCATGCTCAGAATGCCATAATGCTTCATTTGCTCGATTGTTGATCATTGAGGCCAAGCTATAGGGTTGACACCAAGTTTTTCTTTCGAGTTATGTTTTTAGAGGATTTTTTTCGTGGTCATCTTGCAGGTTTCATGTTTTGGAAGATTTTTATTTTTTTGTGTGGTCTTGTCGATGCTCCATTAGAAGTTTTGAGGGCATTTGTCTATGAGGATTATTACTGCCAAGCATCTAAATTAGAAACGGGTTGGTATTTTTACTCATTCCTTAAATGCCAGCATAATTCCAGCTCAAGTCCCGTTACTTCTACAAGTGGCCAAAAGAAGGCTTACAAATATTTGGTAGTGTCACAATATTACAAAAACGCACATGATTGCAGATGTGCATATTCTTGAACAGAAGATGCAGAAGAAAAAAGCTACCTCTCCTCCGAATTGAATTTGTTCCAAGCCTCCTGAGAAATCCACGAACCAAAAAATGGTCAGACCCAAAGATACGCCAGCAATCAAAGGCATTCTTGAATCTTTGATAGTGATCATGATTTCATTATCATCATCAAGGATTTAGGTATCGGTATTGGCTTATCAATCTGGATCGATAGGCATGTATTGATCACTTTTGCCCTTATTTTTCTTTCAAAAACACACATCCTTTTACTGTTTTAATCCTAAAATAATATGGAAATCAATCTGGATCTGTTAAATATTGATATCAATCTTCTCACCGATACAATACAGTCAATACGATATTGATACTGATATTTGAAACCATGATCATCATACAGCAAATACTGTAAACATGTCAGTTCCCACATCTCTAGCAGGAAACTAAGTTCAAGCATTTCTACATCAATCTGAATCATTAAAGAATGATGACAACAATAAAAAGAACAAAACTAGGCCTTTCTACATCAACCTGAATCATTAAAGAACGATGACAACAATAAAAAGAAGAAACCTAGACCTTTTTTTCTTAATAAGATCCAATGATCCATACACTTCCAATGTCCGCTACCCCCTTGAAGGGCCACCTCTCAAAGGCAAATTACTAGTACCTAGGGTTTTAAGAATCGGGATCGGATTGATGAATGAGCCAATTTGGATTAGTGTTCTGGACACCGATCCCAATACCTGACAAGCCAGATCGACATGCCCTGAATTAGAACCGGATTCTTCACAGGTGGATCCCGTTTTCAACTAAAATGGCTTAGAATCGGTCATACATTCATACCGATTCAGGCTGGATTACATTCGGATTGGAATCGGCACTGAGTTATTTGATCCCTGATTCCGTCTTTTGAAACCTTGTTAAACGCTGATTTGGATAGCTCCAAAGTGGAGCCATTTGGCAAACGGCAAATTGACTCGTAGTTGGGTTACAGGAGCTACAAATCTGTAATTCCTTATCTTAATGGTTCACCATGTGAATCCTTCTCACACATTCTGAGTTCCCAGGGTTACATTTGTTTCCTGCTACATTCCCTTCTAGAAAGGACACCTGAAGATTTATATGTTATTAACTTATTATACTACATTTTGCAGCTTCGGTGGAGGGTCCCAATGAGTGGACATTAGAAGAACAGTGGCACAAAGAAGATTTACTGATAAGCTTTGAGAATATAATGGACGTACAAAGATTGAAGACCATAAGATACAGATACTTGGGCTCTGATTCTCGATATATAGAAGTAATATACAGTTGTTAAGATAAATTATAATGCTGGAAGCATGATGCCAGCGCTTAGGATTTTAATGCCAAATAGATCATTTTTCAGTAAAATGAGGAAAAAGAATACAGGAACATACCTTTAGAAGATCAAAAACTTTCTCGCAAATGTACTTCTGTTGAATGCTTGCACGCTTTTGTTGCATCTTATCAGGATGAACACAAAGGGTTGCTTTTCTATAAGCTTTCTTTACCGCAACAGCTGTTATAACTTCTGTCAGGGGAATTGGCTGCCAACCACTATCAGGCCCAAGGATCTGCGAAGGAAAAAGAAAACCTACTTATAACATTGAATAGACTAGTGGTGCTTGAGAAGCCATGTTTTCATCACAAGTGTAGTATTTTAACGCAGAAAACTAAAGATGATGAAGATTAAAAAAGATGCAACAGCCTCTAGGTTCATCCAAAAAAAAAAAAAAAAAAAAAAAAAAATAAAAAAAAATAAGAGAGAGAGTTTATCAGAAGAACAGCAACTTTTAGTGAGTGCAGTTATTTCACATCTGACATTTATGCAAATTTTATATAAACAAGGAGGAAGCATATTACTCTCACCCTTTCCTCACATTGACTATAGTCATTTCTTAAAAGATATCCAAGTGGAGAACACGAGGATTGAAGAAAATAATCTACAACTGCCATTTTATCCTCATCCAATCCCCAACCACTCTTCCTCCCCAACCAAAAAAAAAAGGGATCTACCTATCTACATTCCCTAGAATCTTAAAATATTCTCATGACAAGATATATTCCATTTGATGAGGTCAATAGCAACTTGGGAGATGCAGCCCACAAAATCAATGTGCGGGTTATAGAACCCGCAAGATCATAACACATATATACCCATAGCTGTACAAGGTTATTTTAGTTCTATGGTTTGGAATAATGAGCAGGTAATCTTCACCTAGTAAAGGATGAATCATGCATGTGATATAAATGCAGACAAACTATGCATATGCAGTAAGCTCATCAATCAAGGCCACCCAAAAAGATAAACCTACAAGAATGAATGGTTGAAGCCCAAAGATTGTACAAATGAATGAGCAGTACAGTAACCAATAAGAATCAGCAATTACTGATGAATAGTCATTGTCAAGCTGTTACCACTACCAGACCACAAGACTGTCTTGGTAAAACTCATATAAGACAAAAAGGTAAAATAAAATGGTCACGACTCATGAGTAGAAAATGGGGCAGACTGAAACGGGTAGGTACTCATCCCCCACCCCCCTCTCTTTTTTTTTCCCCTGCACACAGGATTTGATGCCAAGAGCAGGCCACAAAAACCCAAGGTCCATGCCACTGGGCAAGCAGCACCTTCCTGTTAACCACCATGGTTACCCTGTCAAATTAGGGATCACATATATGTTTATCGGTGTATCAGGACTGGCTTTGCAGTATTCTATGGGAGTTGGGTGTGGTATTGACACTACCCACCTCATTAAATACTTACCGCTGGGCAAGAAGCACCTTCACATTAACCAGCATGGTTACGGAGCCCATGCATGCCCATCGGAGTGGATCAGGACTGGCTTTGCAATATTCTACAGGTGTTAGGTGTGGTATTGACACTACCCACCCCATTACAAACCCTATCCTGAGGATGACATTGGAACAAGCAAATTTCTGATACAATGAATTCCAATCAATGCGTCATCATTTCAGCCAAATAGAATTACAATAATAGCAGTAAAATAAAGCATGTTACAAATAAGCTAAGCAGGATGGTGGCTCAACAAAGCCACATGTTCAATTGCAGGCCCAATCTCAATCCTTTGGCCCACCATGGGTTTGACTCTTCGCCATTTATTTTCAGTGGTCCAAATCTTACCTTTAAGGTCAAAATTGCCAACAGATGAGCTTGCTTTTGCCACAGAGTGCAGTCATTTGGACTGAAATTTGACATGAGTATGAAAGAGAAGGCCACAATACTTATTGGATGCCACCTAAGATGGCGCGTGCCATATATGGTAGCAGTCCTGCTAACCTCCTTATACAGAAATAACAAGAACGAGATGTAAATGTTTGTGCTTACGTATTGTAGGGTTGAAAGCAACGCACGCAAATTCCCTTCTTTCCCACTAGACCACCTTCTGACCTCAGCATCCAAAGTTTCTGCCAGTCTCTGCACTCAGAGTGAGAGCGAAAAGTTAAAATTTCAAAGATAAACAAAAAGCTGGACAATCATCATCAATCCAAGAGAATGAAAACTAAGCCAGAAGAAGAAATCTTTCAATTCTAGGAACAAAGACTAACATTTCTCTCTGCTTGCTCTCTCTGTACAAGAAGATCACGCATGTTCTTCTCTGCAAGAGCTTTTGCCTGAAATTGAAACAGAATTGAGTTCACCTTTATTTTAGATCAAAAACTCAAAACTCTCAATTATTCTCCTAAAATAACACCTACCGCACGTCCAACTGTTCGCTGGTGCCTCTCTAACCTAGCTTTACACCTCTGAGCTGATTCACCTTCTGTTCCTTGAAATTTAGCAGAAGTATTGGAGGCTTCATGATGAAAGAGAAATACTGCTTCTAAGCAATGCAACATATGAAGGTAAACAACAGATACTACAGTCTGAAGAAAACTTAGTGGTACTTTATGAATCACATACCACCATGAACCGAAGAATTTGTATATCTTGAACTACTGTCAGACCCTGAGCTTTGAAGTCGTGGGTCTCGCAGGTCCTGCACGTCACCATGTAGGTAATATGCATGCAAAGAAAATGCACTCAATAGAAGATCAAAAGAGGAAGTATCGTGTAATGAAAATTCATTATACTCACAGAGAAAGAAGAGCTTTGCCTCATTCCACTATCTCTGGAATTTGTCACGGAGTATTTGTCAGCAACAGATCTTTCTGCACATTCACTGGATCTTTCTGCCCGTTCTCTTGCATCCAAAACTGCTTTTTCTGCAGCACGCTCCCGAACCTCTGCAGTTGCTCTTTCTACAGCAGCACGCCCTGCCCTCACCCTGGCTTCCATTAAAGCTTTCTCAGCTAATGATTTCTCCCTAGCCTCTGCAGATGCCTTCTCCAGTTTTTCTCGGGCCTCTGCCATCGCTCTTTGACGTGCTTCAGAGGTTGCCCTCCCTACAGCAGCTCTTTCTGCCCTTTCACGGGCTTCAGCAAATGCCCTTTCACGGGCTTCACGGGTTGCTCTTTCCACAGCCATCCTATTTCTTTCTCTTTCCCTTTCCCATTCCTTCTCTTCTTCTATTTTTCTTTGACGCTCCTCTTCCTGTTCTTTTTCTCTTTGCAACCTTTCTTGTTTTTCTATTTCCACATAGGAACATGCTTCATGGTAATTCTTCTCCTTTCTTTCTGTACATTGGCTTTTGTTAACCTCCTGAGCTATCTTCTGTGTGTTACCCTTCTCTACCAACAACATAATAGGCTGAACCAATCCAATGTTCTTTTCATTTTCAATACAATATTTCACCCCTTCAGCTGCTTCATTGCTCTTCTGGTAAGCTCCCTGATCATTGGCAACTTGAGACTTACCAAGGCTTTCCTGGTTGCTAGCTACTCGTGATATTCTCTTATTCTTTTCATTTGGCTCCAGATCAATTACAATTTCAGATTCTCCTAGGTTATTCTCATGTCCACCTAATGAAAGGTCTACCATGGGATCTTTGATTTCATACCTATCTTGTTCAGGAGCACATTGAGTCACATCAGCAGGTCTGGATCTCCCACTTTCATCTTCGTCTTTTCCTGCTTTGGCTATTTTCAATTCCTTTTCGTTACCTTCACATTCACAGGCATCTTTAGCTGCTTCAGTCATCCCACCACTCCCTTCATGTTCAATTGCTTCCTGAGCCAGTTTCAGCTTCCCACTGTTCACTTCATATTTGGGGTCTTCTTGATTCGCTTCAAAGTTATTATCGTCAAAAGGCTGGCATGACCCAGAAGCTGTCATAAGATTCTTGTCAACATTAATATCATGAGCCTCTCGATCTACTTTTACTTCATTTTCCTCCTGCTCACAAGCCTGTTTTTGTCTATTTTCTGTTGTCCCTCCTTCATTAGCCTCTCTTTGTCTCTGCACATCATCTACAAGCTCAAAAACCTCTTTCAGCTGCTTCTCGTTTTCTTCCATTTTATAGACCTTTTTTACTCTATTTTCATTTTCTTTCAGATCATGAGCCTCTTTTAATCTCCTCTCATTTTCTTCCTCCTCAAAGGCTTGTTTTAGTTTTTCTTCATTTTCCTCACCCAAATGAGCCTCTTGTAGTCTCTTCTCATTTTCTTCCTGTTCCTGATCATAAGCCTCTTTCAGTTGCTTCTCATTTTCTTCTTGCTCCTGATCATCTTTTTGTCTCCTGTCATTTTCCATCCCATGAACATCTTGTAGTCTTCTCTCATTAAACTCCACCTTGCAAGCCTCTTTTAGTTTCTTCACACTTTCTTCCTGTTGACAAAAATCTTTCAATATATTCTCACTTTCTTCTCTCTTGCAAGACTCTTTTAGCTTCTTCCCATTTTCTACCTGTTCATTAGCATCTTTCAATCTTCTCTCACTTACTTCACTCCAAGAGGCCCTTCTTCGTCGATTCTCAGTTTCTTCCCATTTACGAGCCTCTTCTAGGTTTTTCTCATTCTCTTTCTGTTCAGGAGCCTGTTGCAGCGTCTTCCCATGTTCTTCCAACTCACAAGCCACTTTTAGTTTATTCTCATCTTCTTCAAGTTCACCCATCTCTTGTGCCATTTTTAGTTTCTTCTCATTTCCTTTACACTGACTCATCTCTTGCGCCACTGTCAGTTTCTTCTCTGGTTTTTTCAGTTCACATGCCTCTTTAGCTGCTTCTAATATCCTCCTGTTCTCCTGTACACAAGCCTCTTTCAATGCTTTTGATTTCTCACCATTTTCTTCTCGCAGTTGAAAGACTTGTTTCACTGCTACCTTCTCACTTTTTTCATGTTTCTGGATCATTATTGGTGTCATCAATTTTTTCTCATTTTTGGCCTGCTCGAGGACTTCAAAGGCTGCTTTTGACTTTTCAGTTGTTGCCAGTTCATAGAATTGTTTCTCTACTCTCCACTCTCCTGCTTCTTTGTCAATACGAGATTGAGCAGATCTAGGTTCCTTTGTAACTTTTTGTTCTACAAATTCTTTACCTACATTCAGACCCTTTTCCCTCCCCCCAAAATTTGGAGCTACCCGAGCTGTCCTAATGTCTTTTTGCCCTTCCTGCCTTCCAAAGCCTTTCATTCCAATATCCTCTCTTTCAGATGCCCCTTGAGATTCATTTGCTCCGAATCTGAGGGCTTCATGATTAGCTTTATTATCCTCTTTTCTGGCCTTATTACTTGAATCATCCTTCAATCCCAACTTCGGCCGGCTATGAAGACCATCCCTTTTTCTTTCCATCAATTCTTTTGCACTTTTTAATCTGGCTTGGGCTTTCTCCATTGCTTCTTTCATAGCAGCTGCTGAGGCTGCAGCAGATGAATTTGCATCTACCTCCACATCAAAGAAAGCTGGTGAACCGTCACCTGCAGTACACTCCTGTCCATATTTTTCAGAAGCTATCTTAGACTTTCCCTGTTTGATTGATAATTTGGGTGGTGGCCGCATCGGTGGAGGCACATGAGAGGGCTGCGTCCGAAGGCTTATTTCAGATATGGATATAAATAGATTGTTAGAATTAGATCCAACCCCATGAGATCTTTGAAGTTCAAAATCACTTTCAGAAGTCTTTGTGAGGGAACCATACATGGAAGGGAGGGACATGGTTTTCTTCAAATTTTTTTCTTCCAATATGCCCCTATCGTAATCCCCATTACCACCAATATCATTAAATCCACAGGGTGACGTATTAATAATTTCAGTCTTTTGTGGAGACGTGCTTCCATCAACCACAAACGTAACCCCTGAAACAGAATGAGATTGAGGGAGTGACATGGTTTTCTTCAAATTTTTTTCTTCCAATATACCCTTATTGTAATCCACATTGCCACCAATATCATTAACTTCACATGGTGATGTATTGATAATTTCAGTCTTTTGAGGAGGCATGCTTCCATCAACCACAAACATAACCCCTGAAACAGCATGGGGTTGGGCATTGTGTGTTTCATTTTCTCCACTTCTTTGCAGAGTCTCGAAATTAGAATCATTGGATTGCTTCACACCATCAAATATATTGTTAGAATTAGATCCATTGCCATGAGATCTTCTTTGAAGTTCAAAATCACTTTCAGAAGTCCTTGTGATGGAACCATACATGGGAGGGAGTGACATGGTTTTCTTCAAAAAGATTTCTTCCAATATGCCCCTATTGTAATCCACATTTCCATCAATATCATTAACTCCAAAGAGTGACGTATTAATAATTTCAGTCTTTTGTGGAGATGTGCTTCCATCAACCACACACGTAACCCCTGGAACAGCATGGGTTTGGGCACTGTGTGTTTTATCATTTGTCCCATTTTGTTCACTTCTCTGCGGAGTCTCATAATTAGAAACATCGGATTGCTCACCATCAAATGTGTGATAAGCAACTCCATCTGACGTAAACTGGTTATTTTCTGAACAAGCCAAAGTACCAGCACTGGATCCTTCTGAAGGAGAACGTGTTCCAGCTGGGGTCCTACACATGCAATAAAAGAAAAAAGTGAACACATTGAATACTCAAATAAGTGTTCTCTAGATCAAATCACAAATATCTGGTTGTTCTTTCCCATTGATATCACAAAATATTTGAACCACGGAGAAAGAACTATTAAGACAGTGAACCAAATGACTTAATGCTGGGACTGTACAAGCAAATTTTCAGCAAATTTCAGTAGTAGCAAGAAGTGATACATAGAAATCCCAGAAGTTCCCCATCTTCCAAAAGAGTGTGTCTTTTCATTGCACCAATAACTAATGTTAAACATGCTAGAATAAATTCCAAGACATCTCTTCATTTCACCATATCTAGATGGCAATATGAGGACAAGCTTCCACGATAAGGCAGCCAATTTGCCAATTGCAGGCGCAAAACCTACAAGCTAATAAACTTGAAAAAACATCCATTCTTTGCTTATGACACATGATCATGTGACTTCGAACATTTTGGCAAGCGGAAAAACTATTACATATACATGCTTAAAAAGTTAGTGACTTGAGGTACTAGATCCCTGGATCCTATCAAAAGTCATTACATCAGAAGAAGAAAATTTTGCTTCTTGTCCGTTAAAAAATAAACTGATATTCAGCTAGGTAACTTGCAGCATACTTTTATGATGCCACAGATGAATTTCATGCTTGCTTAGCCTCAGATTTGAGAAGTCTACTTTGTTGCAGGAGGTATACTGACATTTTCTAAATAAAAAATAAATAAAATAGAATCATCATGTCGAGGTGGATGAGTTATTGTTGTTGTTGTATATCAAGTTGGCGTAGCAGTGGGATGTTATACTTCTAAGATTCATACACGGCAAATCTTGGTACTTTTTGTGTGCGAGCCTTTAATTGGAATCAAGTAAAAGTAAATGGACCTGGCCTCTCGTGCTGTGATTGAAAATTTGAGAGCACTTTCCAGATCTCCTATTTTGTAGAAGCTACGGAGCGCAGAACTCTATTGTCCTCGGTTTCTCAGTTGGTAGAGGTAATTTGAGTCTTCCAGAAATTGTGAGACAGCTTGGGATCGTCAACTGTTATAGCAAGAGAACGAATGGCTAATTTGATTTGAAAAAATTAAAGTTATTTTTCATTCCTTCCATTCTTTTGTTGTGGTGGTGGTGGTGGTGGTGGCTTCACAAAAATAATTCACCAAGACTGGAGTTCCTTCGGCAGGGTAATATAACCTAACCGAGGAAGTAGGAATTAATTCAACCAGTAGTAATTACGAAGTTGTCTCGCCCAGATCTTGGTTGCCTGTAAGTTCTTTTGAAAGCGGTCAGATGGTAAGCCAATGTTCTGCAAGCTCCTCATCCACACTAAATCTCTTTCGTCAAGAAGCATTCACTGAAAACGGTCTGAGTTACAAGGAGCAAAATTACAACTATTATTCATCACAGATTGTCGGTTGGAGTTGAAAGTCGATAAAACCAACAAGAACACCATAATCGAAGTAGCAAAGAAGAAACAAAGTCGAGTAGTCTCGAGCTTGCAGATTCTTCTAGTTCTTATTCTTTAATGAGTTCAAAAAGAAAAAGAAGAAGCCAGAGTAACAACTGAGGAGTGCGAGTAGAAAGTACGTACCAGGCTTCCTCGGAGGAGCTTTCTCCTCCTTTGGATTCGCCAAACAGCTCCTCGTGAGAATCGAAGAATTCAATACCATTAAAACCGCCGAAAATTTCCGAGTAATCAAACTTGGAGGCGCGGACATCAAGAGAAAAATCGCCTGCGTCGGAAACGGGAAGATCTAGAACAGGAATGGAGGAACCACGTGAGGAGTGAAAGCTACCAAATATCTCACTGTAATCTTCAATCGGAGCCGAGAAAGTCGGGACCCCGAACTTGGGGGGGCCACCAAAAACGTCGTCGTAGACAGTTTTGGGAGTAAGGCCATTTCCATTTGCATTTGAGATCTTCTTCGACAGAGTTGCAGCAGACGCTTTGCCCCTGCGGAAAGCATGAGGATAATCCTCCATTGAAGTACAAAGGATACGTTTTAGGGTTTCTCAATATTTATTCTTCTTTTCCGCTCTATATTACTCTGCAGAGCTTCAGTCTCAGTCTCTCTCTCCTTTCTCCGGAGATTCAGAAAGGAAGAGAGGAGAGTGGTGGGAGGTAAGAAACTGAGAATGAGGTGGCAGTGGTATTACTGCCCGATGGCAGGAAAGCAAACTGTCGTAAACAAATTCGTAATTTTGTACTGGAGGAACGCAAAAATTTATCTAAACTTGCTCCGTAGGGCCATAAGCTCCACCCAAACCGAAAATTAAAAAAAAAAAGACCCATGGGCCATGGGGGTCTACACTCTATAGTCTAGTCTGTACATGGAAACAAAGTTTTCCGTCCGTGAGTTCTCCCTGCACCACGGATATATTATGTGGGTTTATATTGATTCATTGGGTTCAAATAATTATAAATTCACTCTGATTAAGAAACTCTTAGTTATTTTCATTGTGAGAGTGGAATAGGATTTTAAAAATTATATTATAAATAGTATACTGACGGCCCTAGCCATTATTTAATGTCTTATTGGTTTTGGGAGCACGATTTTCTCATAAGAGCAAGTGCACAGAAAGAGAGAAAACCCTATAGTAAGAGGCTGCAGAAGATCTCAGTAGAAGGACTCCACTTGCGTAGTTCGTCATTGTCATCTTCATGAGAGTAATGTTTAACCACATGGGACAGTGGTTCATGATCTATGTTCATGGGACACAGATACTTCTATATTATCATTTATGGTTCATATCATTGATATCCTATAGATACCGTAAATCCATTTGGTTATGTATTTTAAGATAGGAGTAATTTATTGTTCTTAATTTAGGGATTACACCCATGATTAATCTTTTATGATTGGTTGATGATTATTGTATTCTAAACACTATAGGGTTATTCATAAAGGATCCCCAACAATACCCTTTGTATGGACGCAGGGTGCATTATTGGATAGAAAACACGAGAGGGCATGAGAATATACGAGAACAATCTTAATCCATGGATATAGAATCAATTTTCTCTCTCTTCATTTAATAGATTTTATATCCATGAATTAGAAGTGTACGAGAACATTCTTGCACGTGATCCGTTCGCAGAAAACACATGCCTTATGTGAAAAAGAACACTTCATTTGCATGGCTCTTACCTATGAAAGAATTATTATTAAATCTTATAATAAAGATGTGATCTTCTTTATAAAGGAATTATATCTTCCTCTCCTTCTCTTACATCTGTTAGGGAGGATATCATGTATTTTTTTGTTTCAAATAACTTAAAGTTTATTTCAAAAGGAGATTAATAGTATTTTTGACTCCCTATCTCTTGGAATACCTCAACTTTAAATCGTTGTTAAAAAGAATGAATTATACAATTATACTTTGAAAGCATTGGAATCATATTGTAAACTTATTAAAATTAAGGGTACCTTTCTTGGTATACATTATCGATGTAAAAATGCATAATCTTTAACATCCATCTCTCTCTCTCTCTCTCTCTCTCTCTCGTTCTTACTTAAGAATCATAATGGCATTTAAAGAGGTAAGAAAATATAGATACAAAGAACTTCTCCCAAGTATAAAGAGAAGTGGGCCCCAATCGAAGTATTAGTCTTTCGTCCCCCTTTGGAGAGTTGGATAAAGACCGTATTGACAAGAAAGCCGACCAACAGATTGATCCACATATTAATTTTTAACTTGTCAGTGCATCATAGGCTTTTGTTTCCCATGCTGACAATATTAGGATGTTTTCTCATGCTCTCTCATATCTTAATCACATGGATTCTACGTTAATGGTTTTTCTCATTTCTGATCATGTGGGCTCCTGGCACAAGTAATTCCCTCACTGATGACGTGAGAAATTAACCTTCCTCCACAAATAACCAAAAGTCATGCTTGAGAGTGAAATTCATATTCTTATTACGTAGTGTAAAGCATTTGAGATTTCAAAGATAGATAGCGAAATGTTACTAATCTCTACACCAACCAAGAGTTATGGAGTAGTTGGGAAAGCTCCACACCACCTCCCACCCTTCACAGTTTAAACAAGTGACGATGTCTTTGTCAAGTATTGCTCCCAATGCATGTTAATAAATAGAAGTTATTAAAATCTGAATAGCTCTTTTATATAAAGTGATCTTTTTATTTATACCCTCAAGATATCAGATAATTTATAATTTATAATTTTTACTATTTCAATATAAATATTTGTTTTTTCTCTCGATAAGGGAAAATCACATATGCTAAAAAGATCAGCAAGACAATTATATATAACTTTTATAATGATATAATAATTAATCATTTAATATAATTTTTACCGTTAACTTAAAGAACTTTTAAGAATAAAACAAAGGACAACCAAAAGAGTACTACACTTAACAGAAGCATCATTTAGACAATTCCATTCCCTTATATAAACAATCCAAAGTAAATTATTAAGGTTGGGATACAAATCCAACCAGTGACATTGTAAGACAAGACAAAATATATAAAAAAATCTAAGTAGAACAAAGTGACATCAATAAATTTATAAAATTGCTATGGATTGCAAAAAGTGCCAGCAAGTGCAACCGATAAAAACCTACGTTTGTTTTTACCAAAGTACAAATCATCTAGGGATCGGGCTAGGGGTTTCTTTGTAACGCATAAGAAAAAATTGCATTATAATTCATGATTATTAAGAGTATTTCCAAATTCACAATATAACAAATTTTGTTAATCCTAAATATTTTAACCCATTAGATAATAGTCAAAACCTAAGCTTGATTGAATTAATTATTAATTTGATACTTATATCCAAACCCTCATCTTCCCCCACCTCATCCCTCATCCCTCATCCCTCATATTCAATTCCTCTCTTTCATGAATATTATTATCGTATCAAAGTAAGTGAACCTAGAAATCAGCAAGAAAATCATCATTTTATTCCCAATCATCATTATCATTATCAAAATCATGAGTAAAACCGTTTACAATACTAATTTTTTAATCATTAATGGAAAAGTATGCAAGCCATTCTTCTTTACTTTAACCCAAATGTTTGCTGGATTCACACCCTAGCTGATTTATGACCAAAGAAATAACGAAAGCATCCGAAAATAAATAGAGAGACGGGATCAATTAAGACAAGTAAAACAGTTTGGAGCAATAATATTTTCCATGTATCTTGATTAAACGAGATCAAGACCCATGTGACATGTTTCAAAATCATTCTCCACAAAGTTGCCTCATCAAGTGATATGATAATTAATTTTATTTTTATTTATTGGATTGCAAAAAACTCAAACTATTTGTAGACAATCATTTGATCATGTTGATGTTGTAATCATTCAACTATTGGGATAGGATCTGATTTTAAGGATTTGACGCAAATCATGGGTAGCACACATTGTGTGTTTAGAAACCAAGATCCTCCCTCCGAATAATGAATCATCAATTTTTATTTATTGAGAGAGTACAAAAGGAACTAAAATACTACATTGCCAGTCAAAATTAGTCAAAAGGTGAAACTCCTTGCCTCTCTCTAAATTACTATCTTGTTATATTAGATCACACTTTTATCATTATTATCATTAATATTTGTAGCTAGTATTAGATACAATACAATCATTTAAAATGAACCAATATGAGAAGAATAAGAGAAAACAAATAAAACAATATGAGTGATGAGGGTTTACGTTCGAAGAATATAAAATCTTTAGACCAATACAAATATCTATAATATCGAGTAAAGCGACTTTCCTTAATCTCTTCTCCCCTTTGTCTCCCTTTCTTAAGATGGAATAAGAGTATAAGACTCATATGTAGAGTCCCATCAGGCAAGAAGGGATTTTTTTGATGGGCGCTACCAATACAAATATCTATAACATGGTAGATTAAAGGGTGTATGCTCACTTGTCAAGTTTCAAGCAAAAGTCAAAACATAATTGATCAAGAGGAAAAAAAAAATGAAATCCATAATTTAATATGGAGTGTATGTCGGTACCTTGGCAATAGATTATTGTATTTGAATTTAAAATTTGACATGTGTCATAAATACATTTCATAAAGAAAAAAATGATGTAAGCACTACGAATAATACATATACTCTCACATTCTCCGTTCATTGACACACCCTCTTGGCCTCTTTCCCTCACCTTATGGATCCCCTACATACAAATCATGAGGCACCACCTATTGTGCATACATTGATTTGGTGTGAGAAATATCAATACACACTGGCAACATGGATCCCTTGCTCATTCATAAAATATTCAATGTTTGTGAAAATTGTCACACTAATTTTTCACATGGTAGATTCCTACATGGAGTCCTTGATCCTCTACTACACCTTTTGTTGTAAAACCAAAAGAAACGATATTAGCATAACAAAGAGAAACAGAGAAAGTCAAGTCAGACACTATTAAGAAAGAAAGAAAGAAAGAAAGAAAGAAAGAAAGAAAGAAATCAGAGCAAATGAGGCATCTCTTTCCACTTTCGCTTGGCAGATCATGAACAGCTTATTCTTTTGTATGAACTTGAAATTTACTTGTGATGCAAGAAAAAATAAACAGTAAAAAACAAAATTCTAAATGAAATACAAAGATTTACGTGGGTTTAATAATATTACCTATATCCACAGTAAATGATACTATTTCAATAACAATGAAGAATATGATTACAACTTTGTCTTCACTTTTTCTCTTATTATGAATTTATAGTGAAATACATACAAGTATAACTTATCGAAATACCCATATAACCCTCAAAGTCTTGAAACTCTAGCTACTTTAAAATCAACTCAGAAGCCCATGATCTTCCTTTCCTTATGGGAATTTTTTCATTTTTTCTAAGCCAGAAAGAACGCTTCTCACCACACCAGGCGGCTGGGTGAAATAACTATTTGACCCTTCAAATCAAATTCTATTCAAACAAACTTACGCATTATAAGACATCTTTAACAAAACCACCCCCCCCCCCTTCATTCTCTCCCCCGACATCCTCGTCCTGAAGTGGCGGCGGTAAAATTCCAATATAACAGTAGATCGAGAATAAGAAATTGATGGCAGCATCTTCTTTTTATGGTTTTGGTATCTTTTACTCCTTTTAAAAATTAGTAGTCAGTGGAAAGAAAAAGAAAAAGAAAAAGAAAAAGACATGTGGTTGACTTGCCTTGGTCCCACAATCATGTGTGCCCCCTGAACTGCTTCACTTGCCCTTTTTTTTTTTTTTTTCAAAACCGCTGGATTCTACATGGTGGCTACAAGTCTAGCAGCTGGTGCGGGATTAGTGCATTACTGCATCTTATTTAACATTGGACTCTATTTTGTAGCCAGCACCAGGAGGCAGGGAGTCAAGAATTGGGATCGGATCGGATCGGCTGATCCAGATTGGAAAAAGTTGAGGTCAATTACAATTTCTGTCCACCCGGCTCACTGATTCTCTTACGGGAAAAACCTATTAAAACCCCAATTCCGAAGTCGATGACTTGATTGATTCAGATTCCAATCTTGTGTATTTAACCCTTGATTTAGGGTACATCATGATCCAGAAACACACCTAAATACGTCTCAAAAGGAGTTGGTCCAGTTCTAATGTTTGATGGAATTAAGATATAAATTCTAATGAATTCAATCGATGACCTAAATGATAATTTGTACGGTTTGGTTTGGTTTGGTTTGATGGCGTTAGGGGTAGAAATTAAAATCAAACTGTTCATTAAATAGTTATATGGTTCCCAAACTGTTTCAAGAAAAATACCGCACCTAAAAATCTATTCTTATTAAAATAAATCATAATTAAGTAATTATTTAATATACATATATGCTAATTTAAAAAACGCATGAACAATTACAATGCACCTATAAATGTGTGACATCATGTAACTCTTAGGCTTTTCCAACTTAGTGGCCTATTGCCCCTCGATAGCATTGTTCCAAAAACAAAAAAAAAAATACGTTTAATTTTTTGTGTAAAACCCACATACTGAAAAAGATGACAAGAGGCTAGTAGGGAGACTAAATTAGTTTGGGTTGAAATGAAACATTTGGCAATTATCAATTCAACATTTTTACAAATTATTAGAACATGAAATCAAAAAAAAGTGACAAAAAATCCCATTAAAATGTAATAGCTATGTATTTAAGGAAAAAAAACTTGTAATGTAGTGTGGCCTATGTGCCTAGATACAAGAGGCGAAGTGATAACCCCACACCTTGTAGAAGAAGAAAATTCTATTCCTATTGATGCTTTCATATGTATTCTTATTAGCTCTTGTGCTGATGTAGGAACAACGATGTCTTTTGAATAATCATCTTTCAATTTTTTATTTGTAAATAATCAAGATCATACTGATAATAGATCAAGGAGCATTAATATGAATCAATAATGAACTGGAACCAGCCAAACTAAAGCTATCAATTTCCATATGATTTTTGAGATGAATGGTTTGGATTTGGTCTCACTCAATATATGTGAATGATATAAACAATTAAATCTATACCAAACTGAACATTTGATATCGCTACTTAATCACATAAGTCACGGGCTCAACCTCAACAACATTATATTTGCATGTCTCAAAAAGTACCACATCAAAGATTCAGACCTAGAAGAGTCACTTTGGAACGTCTAGAATCTAATCTTATTTTATTATCTTTTTTCCTTGTTAATAATCATAAATTTTACCATACAACAATGGCTTTAAATAATCTCTAACAATAAAATTTATTTACAAGTTTTTTTTTTTTTTTTATTGTCCTTGAAGAATGAAAATTGTGAAAACATCATTTGCAGTGAATGCTGGTGTGGTGATTATCAGATGACCGAGATAACTTTGGGGCACGTATCTGGATGTTTTCCATCATTCAATGTTTATCACACCACCACGCTCACTGCAGAAAATAATAGCTCATAAAGACTATATATATATATATATATCTACCGATTAGGCGTAAAAGGGACCAAGCACCAACCATGTATGCATAGACAAACTCACTTGTAAGCCATTGGTCAGACGATGAAAATACATATCTTCATCATGGAGGAATGGTCTGAGTGGTAAATTGGAAATGGACTGATTAACGACCACATTATTTATAGTTTCTCAGATTTACCACAGAAGAGAAGAGTAGGATCCGATTAGATTCCGATTGGGCAGATCTTTGGAAATGTATATAAAAATTTGATTTAACAATACGATTAGGGGAAGTGTTCATTCACCTTCCGTACGGCCGCTATATTTTACCCTTATTTCTAAATGGTCAAAATTACCCCCACTATTGCGCGATATCTCAAAACTAATGAAGGAAAATTCCGGTCCATCCGGATCCGATTAGATTCCGAATAGGCCGATTAGATCAATCCGATTCCGAATTCCATTTTATAAAACAGCGGAGCCCTTGCTCCGATTCGAACCCATTTTAATTCATTTTTGTCTCTCTCTCCCCACGGCTTTTTTGATCTGCAACTATAAAGTCACTCTCTCCTCTTTATTGGTAACCTTGGGGAGAAAGAAAGCTCTCCGAGTCGATATAATACTTTATATGAGAGAGAGAGAGAGAGAGAGAGAGAGAGAGAGAGTATATACTTACCCCATACTAGCAGCACACCTCATTACTTGAAGGAGAAGAAGAAGAGAACGAGGGGAAGGGGACGGGATTCGAAGTACATAAGATTGAAAGAGAGGAGGCCTCGGAAGGTATTTGAGTGTTGGGTTAGGAAGATGTTTAGAAACCAGTACGACACAGACGTCACTACATGGAGCCCCGCGGGGCGGCTCTTTCAGGTGGAATACGCAATGGAGGCCGTGAAGCAAGGGTCCGCCGCCATTGGTCTCCGATCGAAAACCCACGTGGTGTTGGCTAGCGTTAACAAGGCCAATTCGGAGCTCTCCTCTCACCAGAAGAAGATCTTCAAGGTCGATGATCATATCGGTGTTGCTATCGCCGGCCTCACCGCCGACGGAAGAGTCCTTTCCAGGTATCTTCGATCCGAATGCATCAATTACAGCTTCGCTTACGAGTCTCCTCTTCCCGTGGGAAGATTGGTCGTTCAACTTGCCGACAAGGCCCAGGTGCAAATCAACCCTAGATTTTCTTCTTGTTTCTCTTTCTCTCCCTTACTCTAAACTAGTTCTAGTTGTTCTATTTTTACTGTCTCTGGTTCGTTCGATTATAGCAGGGGGCTTAGGGTTTGCTTCTGAAACTGAAAATACGTATGGAGACAAAATGGTTTTTGATCGTGTTTTAATCGGTAATTGGATGGATGATTCTGACCGAAGAATTGAATTTTGAGGGCTTTAGTGTTTATGGTTTTCAAATCTTCCTCTTTTGCTCATGTGATTATGTGATGATGGTATATTGCATCTGCTCTGTGGTGACTGGTTAGTGGTCGTAAGATCTTTTCTGGAACGCTGAAAGGTCGTGTGATGGATTTGGATTTGGATTCAGATTGAGTTCAAGAGCTACGTGGCAGGGACGTCATTTAGTTGGATTATTAGGTGCTCGGGGCTGAAAAATATTTCCAAACTACTGGTTCCTCTGCGCCATTTTGGATGATGGTTTTATCTCTGTTTCTTTTCTGGTGTTTTGTTTCATGGTGTAACCTAGTAGTTCTTTGCTACTTTAAGTTCCAATCAAGCAGTTGTTATTTAGCGATGTGATCTCCCAGTGGTTCTATTGCCGTACAACCAGCTGCCAGTAAACTAAGCATATTCTTTCAGAGATGTTATTACTACTTATAACTATAGCTTCTGTCACATGGTATATTATCTTTAGGAACTTTAGAAGCTAATTTTATGTGACATTTATAAAACAGTTAGTTCAGAAGTTGGGGCTATAAATATAAAATCTTTCCACATTGTTTTCAAAGTCTGATTTCTTAATTTAATAAGAATTCTCTCCTGCTCATCTATCCAGTTCTTCTTAGTCGAGCTATTGAGGTGTTTTTTCTCTAAACCCCATCCAGTTTGTGGTGCTGCATTTGCTTTAAACTTCTTCTTCCTAGTTGACACCGTTCTTTCACATTTTTAGCTTGTAATATATATTTGGGTCTCTACCTACTTCTGTCCTTTGAGCTTTTATATTGCCTCCTTTTTTTTTTACTTGCTCGGCGAACTCTGATTAGTGTATCTGATCCTTTGGGATGATTGAATAAATCGTGTTTAATGAGCACTGGGTTTTTACCTTCCTGGATTTGAGACGTTTGGTGGTGGCCTTGCTGCTGCTGCAGTCTTGTATTATTTGTGGAAATGTGAAGTGGATTATTTCCAAGTTCTAATATCAGCCAAAACCAGTCTTGTTGGTACCACCTTAAGCTAAGGGTTCTAACCATGCTGATTCTTTCTTGGTATATGGCACTTAGCACAGCTGTACAAGGTTCGGGCTGATTTTAGTGAAATATGTTAAATAGATTGCCATTGGGAGGTTGCCTTGGGAAAGTATTGTTGGGACTCGGTAGAACACTAACTCACACTTAAAAAGCGACCCATTAAAGAGAGGATGCTTAAGTCCTTATAAGCCTTCATATCGGGTTACTCACATCCGATGTGAAATTGTTGCTTTCATGTGGAACCTCAACAATTTCCTTCTCCATGCAAGAGCAGGATTACACGTGGACACTAAGATCTTCCTCAAGGGATATTCTCAATTCAACTGAAAAGAACACATCAATTTTAACGTGGAAAACTCTTTTCAAGGTGAAAGGAAAAAACCTCGGGACTTAGTTTAGATAAAAGTTTCCACTAATATATAATAGGATTACAAATCTTCTCTCTAGCGATTGATAGAGGTTAACATACATCAAGAATGATAACCCTTATTGGATAACAAAACAACTTACCAACAAAATAGATCAACAAGAATACAATATTCTCACATCAATATTTAATGTAACAAATACAAGAAAAACCATAGTACCATCCGTTATTCCTTTGATGGAGAGAGTGCCATTACGTCCCAACCCACATACGAGTGGCACAAGAGAACACCTTCTCTGCTCTTCTTTATTTTCTTTCCACTCTCACACACGGAATTGATCAAGAGAAAAGAGATCTTGTACGGATGCAAAAGACATCTTTTTTTACTCCCCAACATATATATAATATTTATAAATATAAATGGTAAGAACTATGAGAGATTGGAAGACTTCTACACTTCTCATCGACTTAAGTGTGTGTGTGTGTGGGTGTGGATGTGGGTAATTAGGAGATTTCCTCGTCAAGAGGAGGAAAAACCTAACAAACTATTGTTGGAGTTCCATGCAAAAGCAACGATCTCACATTGAATGTGAATGGCCCAATGTGAAGGATCATAATGACTTAAAAACCCTCTCCTTAATGGTTAGCTTTTAAGGTTGAATTTTACCATGTCCCAACATGTGCTTTTAGAGCGAGGTTATCGAAATAGTGTGTAAACGATGGAGGGAAACACGACAAGGGTATTAAGCTTGAACGGAAGTAACTGCATGATTTGGAAATCAAAGATGAAAGATGTGCTATGCTACAAGGATCTATACACACACATAGAGGGTGATATAGCGTAACCATAAAAAATGTTCGATGTAAAATGAAAGACCTTGGATCGGAAGTCCTTGGCTTTATCAAACAATTTATGAATAATACAATTTTCCATCATGTATCCAGAGAAACATAGGTATATTTTCTGTGGAAGAAATTTGAAGTGCTATATGAAAGGAAGACTATCGACAACAAAGCTTTCTTGATTAGAAAGCTTGTTAACCTAAAGTATAAAGGAAGCTAAGTTGCAAATCATTTAAATGAGGCATAAAGTACTGCGAATTGGCTCTCCTCCATAAAGATGGTGTTTAACAATGAGTTATAAGCCCTTTTACTCATTACTCAACTTTTGGGAGACACTAGTGGTGTTTCTTTGTAATTTTGCACTAGATAAAGTGCTCACGGTGAGTCAAGTGACAGGAAGTTTCTTCAATAAAGAGACAAGAAGAAATTCGTTAGGCTCACGTCAACAAGAAACACTTGTCACATAAAACCAAAGGTGAAGTAAAAAAAAAAACCAATGTGTCGAAGGCGATTGGATGCCTTGGTGTCACCTTGATAACTATGTATTCTACTACTGCAAAAAGGAGGGTGTATGAAAAAAGAATGTAGAAAGCTAAAAAAGATAGAAAGAGAGAGAGAGACAAATGAAAAAGACACGGTTGATGTGAGCTTAGATTGAGATATTTGATGGGCGAAGAAGCCATGTAAGTGGAGTAGCTACATGATGAAGTAACTAGTGCGAAGTTGGATTCCTTCAGCAGCGATCAAGAGTTGTTTATTTGAGGGGCTAATGTTACATAGACTGGCACACAGAGAGTGCACAAAATTGCATAGATTGTGGTGTCTATGGAGTGGTGCATGCACAATAGTGCACATGAAATGATACACACACTGGGATTGGGTGTGTTGAAGAATAAAACGAGTCAGCCATTTGCAACAGCAAAGGAACCACGTTGTTGGATTGGCAAGATACGGTGGGAACTCCTACCACGTGAGAAGTTTAATGTATGTCATAGTGGAAAACCTATGTTGTAGGGATACAAATGTTAATATGGTAAGTTTGGCAGATTCCTTGTGGCTCGGAGGGGGAGTTTGTTGGGTTTTTCCTCCCCCCAAGGAGGGAGTCTCCTAATTATCCACATCCACATACTTAAGTCTGTGAGAAGTGGAAACATCTTCCACTCTCTCACAATTCTTATGCTTTATCTTTATATATATATATATATATAGTAGTAGGAGGAGTGTGTAGCAGATCTCCTTTTGCATCCGTACGAAAGCCCTTTTCTCTTGATCGATTCCATGAGTAAGAGAAGAGAGAAAAGAAATAAGAGTAGAAAATGTTCTCTCTTGTGTTCCTTGGACTTGAGTTATAGTGTGACGGTGTTCTATGAGTCAAGAGAAGAGGGGAAGGTACTAAGGCTTTTCCTGCATTTGTTACATTGGATATTGAGGTGAGAGCATAATATTCTTGCTAATCCATCTTATTTACTAAGTTTTTTTGTTATCCAAGAAGATTTATTATTCTTGATTTTTGTTGACCTCTAGCACTAGCGAGAGAGAAGATTTGTAATCAAATTATTTATCATAGTGGAAGTTTTATCTAAACAAGGTTCTATGGTTTATCCCCTTCACCTTGAGAAGAGTTTTTTCACGTTAAAATTGATGTGTTATTTTTCTGTCGGCTTGATTTGTTTCTATGTATGATTATTTTGTGCATACTTGGTTATCGTTGTGTTTCTCCATCAACCTGCACACAAGTGGGAAAAGGATATCTTTTTTTTTTTTCCCAAGAAGAGCGCTCTTACAGTCCGACCTTAGTTTACAACTCCTTGTTTGTTTTTACAAGGTTGTGTGTGTACTCACTAAAAGCCTTGACATAAAGTTCTTCTAGAGGGCCCTTTTATTATGGTTTATCTGACAACAATAAAACCTTGTAGAAGTGGTTGTTGTGTTTGAATTTTAAAATTTTAGAGATTACTGATGTTGTAATATGTTTGAAGTTCTGAGATGACCCCAATAATAAGGGTCTCTTTGTGCTCCTGTATTACGAGAGTTTAGTTTGAATAGACTGAATGGTAAAAGTTAGGCAGAAAGCACAGATGGACAAGGCAGTGAGAAAAAACAAGGCTGAGTTGGAAGACAAAAATGCCAAGAGTAAAAATTTCTAGAGGTTCTCTAGGTTTAGATGATGCATGAGCTGTTGTTCAAATCATTATAGGGATACAATTAACGTTTGTGTATGGTTGTCAGGGCACCAAGGCGAGCCCAAGTGATGGCCAGCTGCCATGTCACCTTGTAACAGCCTAGGCGACTAATATATTCCATGTAAATTGCCGTTTTCCATGTATCTTTCCCTTGTGTTCTGGGTTGTGTGCACCTTGGTAACTATGTTTTTGTGAATTCTAAATTGGGCTGTCAGGATCTGCTAACACTATGAAGTCTTGTCCATTTATTGACGCTTTTCCAGGGGAAGCCATTTTGTGTACATCTGTCCACTTTGTTCCATTTATTAAGAGACATGCCTATGAAACAGTTCAGTTTGATGGACTTTCTTTTATGACCCTGAGAAAGCTCACTTGGAATCCATGGCGATAATATCCCCTTAGTATCAGCCAAATTTGGGAGATTATGTATGGCCCTGACTCTAGAATATTTCGATATTGGTCCAATGTGATGCTTTTGGAAGCCCTTTTCTTTTTCTAATGTTGGGAAGCAGTACTTATGGGTTTCATATTGCCTCTTTGTAAAGGGACGATATCTGGAGCATCAAACATCAGGAATGTTAGGGATTTCTTAAATCTC
Organism: Macadamia integrifolia; assembly: GCF_013358625.1. NCBI lineage: Eukaryota > Viridiplantae > Streptophyta > Magnoliopsida > Proteales > Proteaceae > Macadamia > Macadamia integrifolia. The sequence goes on from NC_056560.1 coordinate 19,363,079, forward strand.
TCTCATACACACACGCACACACACTGTGCTTGTGCAAAGTTTCCAACACATAGGGATCCTTTTTTTTTTTTTTTCAACTTCCCATCTATTTTTCTTGCTTTTATTTTATGGTCATTGTACCTTTTTGGGGGAGGGAGGGGGGGGGGAGGTAATCACATTTTATTGCCTATTTGGGTTTGTCAAACTAATTGATTATTGCGTATTTTGGATTTGTCAATTAAATGGAAAGCCTAACTTGTTTTACACCTTTTCTTTTTCTTTTTTAGTCATAATGGATGGGGAGTATAACTTATCAATAATATTTTTAGATGGTAGGTTCTTGTAAGTCAGAGGAACTGAAAAAATAGGCATGTTTATTCCAGTCAAACGTATGAGAAACTTTAGGAATTCCATGAACAGAAGTACATGATTTCCCTGAGTCTAGGAAATGGTATTATGAACTTACTGAATACTTGAAAGTGTTAAATACTAAGATTGTCTAAATTAAGGAGTCAAGTTGCATTATTTTGTTCTATAGAGGACATTTAGGTGAGGTTTTAGTTTTTAGAGATATTTTCTGCTATTTTATTGGTTTTAAAAGTCTATTACTTTCTCCATTTGGTTTGCCCTAATCATTGTGTAGACGCCCTTCTTGGTCGTTTTCCAATCTACATCTTGGATTGATGTATGTATACTTCACATTAGCTTCTGTCATTTTTGATAAATAAAAGGGATATAAGCTATGTCAGAAGTATTGGCCCAAGCCTATTAATGCCTCTACGATAGTGGTACAATGTAATGGCTTAAAAGAGTTAATGTCAATCAGTTGATCTAGTTTCTAAAAAGTGATATTTTTGTGGTTTGGGCAAAAAAAAGGATTGACAGAAAGCATGTAAACAGGGATTTAGCTATCCGTCTAAAAATAGTAGCGGACTGTGACCAAAAAAATGAACACTGGCTCCCTTAATATGGCCCCATCTATATTGCAGCTTATATGGTTTCCTAAGATGGAAACTGTATGGTATTTTCGTTTCTTCATTTCCTATTTGTAAAATTCTGGTATTAGAATTTAGGAGGCTTCTCTCCTTTCGTTTTTTTAAGGGTCATGCTTATGTAACCATGGTTAGTTACATTGAGTGTATAACCATCTTTTTAATGATGAAATTTCCCTTCATAATGAATCCGCATCAGCTGCACCTATGCTAATAAGATGCCATGTGTTCCAAGGAAAAATGGAAGGAGTTTCATCTGTTATCTATTTTTTTTGGTTTAAAATAATTTGATAAGTGTGTAGAACAGTAACTTCCTCCTAACTCTCTCTGCACATTTGGGTGGAACACTGCAAGTGCAGATGCTGGAATATTCACCAGTTAAGAAAGAGAAATATGGGTGCTTTTATCACCGTTGCAAGTTCCTGTCACCACTCCTATTGCTGCCCTGAGTTGATTACTCCTGCTGTGAGTGTTGGTTGCCCCAACGCTGGAAGTGCCTTTATGAGTTTGGCCATTGCAAGTTCTGATCACTGTCTTAGAAATCCACTATTGTTCAGTTGCAAAAGTTTCTGAGTTGTTTCTTTGAAGTTTATTATTGGTTTGTGTTATTTTTTATTTTTTATTTTTGGGTATTTTGAAAGATGCTGAGATCCCACCAATCATTGAAGAAGAGGAGAAATCCCAGAGATTCCAACCATGGAAGCAGAGATTTACATAGCAGTACTTTTAGCGGCTCTTCCCATGGTTTCCAACTAAACCTCCTCCAGGCTATGGAACAGAGATTCCAGTAATGGATGGCATTTTCAGAACAAAAGGAGGATGAAGGAGTAGACTCAGCAATGATGGAGATTGAGGATGACAATGAACAGGACACCAGAGGTCAAGCAAGAGATTTTTTTTATTCCTTCTGGTGGTGGTGTTTTGGGCGGGGGGATGGTAGATGAATCCTGGCTGCAGTGGTAGCAACATGTAGATCCGATATTGGGAAAAAGTTTGAAAAAAAGATAATGGATGGCCTTCCTTCCATTTTGCCTTGGACACATGTTGTGCTGATCCAGACTTTTCGTACCTTCGTACAAATGGGGAAGCTACTCCGTTATCTGGTCCACGTCATACGACTCATACCATGAGGGGCATACAAAGATGGTTATAACTCTTTTTTAACTGTACTTAGTTGCATGTAGATTAACCATTTTTTTAATAATGATGATAATTATTTTAGTAGGCCTGAAGGGAGTTGTCTAGGATAAAACTAAGGATTGCAATCTGAAATAACCTAGAGGGGGGTGAATAGGTTATACTAGTGGAATTTAACTCTTTTTGATATATAGGCCACAAGTGTGACTGCAAGTTAAAACAATGCGGAATAAATAAAACAAGTACAACCACATAACACAAGATTTATAATAGTTCGACTTAATCCGAGTCTAGTCTACTCCCTACAAGAATCCTCTTGTAAGGTATTCCCCTAGTTCTCCCTTTCAGTACAGTAGGCAGGGAAGAAAACCTTTACAATCTTTTTCACGGATAAGAGTATCCTTACAAATCCCCTTTACAGGCAGAGAGACGCCTTTACAATCTCTTTTGGAGGTAGAGAGACACCTTCTTCTTTTTAGGATAAGAGAATCCTTACAATCTTAAGTACAGTCTAGAATTGTAAAAACAGAAATAAATAGGAAATAGTGGAATAGGAGGAATACCTCAAGTGTGGTGCAAATGATGAGAATGAGAGATGAATGATGCACCTTTTGCAAAATCCTCTCTTATGGCTTTGACTTGCACAGGAGAGAGTGGAGGACTTTGATTGAGATTTGAGCCTTTTGTTGGGATTGGTGTAATCGAACAACTCAAGTAGAATATACTAATCTTAATAAGTCTTGATTGCTTGCAATAATGCTCTTAAAGCTCTTTCTTTATGCTTATTTAATTAAGAGCGGTTTGGGTATTTATAGGTGAATTTAGTGAAGCATTTTAGGCAAGAAATCAGGCTCTAACGGACGTATTCTGGGACTAGCCGGTCGACCGCCAAGAGCCGTTGAGGCAAAATATAGCCGTTGGAGTTTTTCCAGGGAGGCACCGGTCGACCGGGACTTTCTGCCTGTAGACCGGCTATGGTCTCGGACAGTTCCGGTCGACCGGGGCTTCCAGCCGGTCGACCGCCAACATGACAGACTCTGTTTCGACAGAATGCTGTCATACTGACCAGTTGTCAGTGTTTTAACCATAACTTATCGATCCGACCTCGGATTGATTTGAGATTAGTTGCGTTAGAATCGCGACTCAATTTCCTACAACTTCTATGAAGGTTTCATCTCCTGATACCGACTTTAAGATTACCCAAAATACCTTTAAGTCAGGTTAATGTGGTTTTCACAGAATTTCACTAGACATTTTTTCCTAATATGTTCCTCACCACTTAGAGACTCTCCATACTTGGTCAAGGTATGCTCTATGGTCATTCTAGTATGATGCAATGCACATGCATGTGATGAGTGCACATATATATGTGGAAGTTACAAGTTACATTAAAAAGGACCAATCTATCCTAGTGGTCTTCTTCTTCACTTGAACCTTCTACTCTTTGGTCTTGAATGTCTTTAAGCTTCAGGGCCATGTTTGCATGAGTTCAAACCTTGATGTCTTGATTCGACCTTCTAAGTGTTTCTTAAAGCTAATTACACTTTCTTCAAGCTAATCACATTTTATCAAACCAAGTTAAAGATGTATGTTTGTTTGTTAACACCAAAACATAGCAAGGAGTGTGGACACGTTTCCCAACACAATCAACACAGGGCTAATGTGATACTTAGTTGATACATTTGGAGAATTAAGTATTCAGTGTTGTTGACCATTTTTTTTTCTTAGAGAATTTTGTTCTTTTTAGTTGAGATTGGATGTGGCTGCTCATTGTATTGTAGTGCAATTATTCCAGATAATTGCTATATCAGTGTCAAATATAGCACTGCCAGTGGAATCCATGTCAGTGTATTGACACTTCCACCAGAAAAGGTTGCACATGTTACTCTTTATGGAAAGAATACTACCAATAGCCATGGATGTGTGTTACATGACCCATGTGATTTTTGTTTTCCAATGTTCCAATAAAACATGTTGGTATTTGATTCTCATTAAACAACATATTGGTATATGTGATGTATGGAGAATTTTACAACTTCACGACTCCTTCAGACTTTTAATCTTCCCCCAGTTTCCAAAATACATTTTTCATCATTTCTCATCTTTCCCTTTATTTATTGATTATAATTGGATTTAATAATGAATTCTCCAGCAATGCTTGTTAGGATACCTTTTTTCAAGGAATGAAAAGAAGCATCCTATTGAGAATTGCCAATTTGACTTATTTCAACTTTCAAGTCCTAGGTTTGAACTACTGTTCATGTCTGCCCTATTAACAATTAACTTTGATAGAGTTCTTGGGAGTCCGATGAAAAGACTTAAATTTTGAATGTGAAAGAGTGGATCTCTCTCTCTCTCTCTCTCTCTAACCAAAGAAGCTTGTGTGGTATGTATGCATCATGTTCTATTGTTTGCAGGTTTGCACACAGCGGTCTTGGAAACGGCCATATGGTGTGGGTTTGCTGGTTGCTGGGTTGGATGAATCTGGGGCTCACCTATACTACAACTGTCCAAGTGGGAACTACTTTGAATATCAGGCTTTTGCCATTGGATCTCGCTCTCAGGCGGCAAAGACTTATTTGGAGCGTAAGTTTGAGACCTTCATGAACTCATCTCGGGAAGATCTGATTAAGGATGCACTGTTTGCAATCAAGGAAACATTACAAGGTGAGAAGCTTACCGGCTCTATCTGCACTGTTGCTGTGCTTGGAGTAGGGGAGCCATTTCACATAATGGATCAGAAAACTATACAAGAGTTGATTGAATCGTTGGAAGTGAAGGAGGATGAGCCTGTAGCTGACCAGGGCACAGCCATGCAGGAAGACCGGAGCCCAGAAGCAGCCCCCATGGATATTTGATGATGCAATTAAGTAGCAGTGTGGCCGCCTCCGCACTAAAAATGCTTTAGGGAGTCCAAAGACAATGGTAATGAGATGATGTCATTGACAATTAGTGCTCCAGATTCTGTTGTTGCGTTTCGTTGCTCTTCATCTTCTTTGGTAAAATTTTTTATCTATCCTTTGAAACACTATTCTGCATTTTGAATTTGTCAGTGACAAAAAATGAAATACTATTGTGGGTTCGTTGCCTTATGAAGTCACTCCAGCTTATTCTTATTGGTTAGTAGCAACTTCACGTTGGTGTGGCACGCAGAGTAGAACGGATAGACACATTAGCAGTATGTATCTGATGTGACTAAACTATTTTGTGAAGCAATGGTTGTTTGGAACTTTGGCTTCATCTGGGGTAGAGGTACAAAGAATTTTGTTTGGTGCTTGGCATGATAAGGTTACAAAGCTTAATCCTGCCTGCTACTTGAAGTGCTTCCATCTGCTTGAGAAGTTGCATTGGAGTCTGGAATCAGCTGATCTCCCATTTCCCCTCATTTACGAAGGAATTGTGATTGGTTGTGAAAGCATTTAGATTCTAAAATTTTCAATCAAACAAAAGTGGGGAGTTTTTTTAATCAAACAAAAGCGATTCAATTTTCTAGGTTTCTTGATTGATTTTGCCCAAAATACGGATGCACGTACGCTAACCCGGAGACCCTGATAAAAAAAAGAAAAAAAAATTGTAACTTGCTACCTATATTTATAACACTTCCCTGCAAAAGAAATAATAGAAACGCCCCAAGTGAAAAGGCAGCTTTAATCACAGAACGGAGTCACGCACATCATTCAAATCGGACTGACGAATCGGATCATAAAAAGGTCATGAAAAATAATGGCAATTCCATCTGATCCAGATCGAATTGCTAAATTCTTGATACCTGTACGACATCCAAATTTGTGGTTACAGCTCCTTTCTTGTTCCAAAGTTCCTCTCATCTATGGGCAGCAAGCAAATCTACATTTTTTGCCCTCTTGGTATAAAACGGTTTGTTTTTTTAAGGGTAAATCTTATCATTTCATATAAAAAGTGCATTTAATTCTTCATTAAATGGTTGTTAACTTTTTGGGAAAAAAAAATGTACCAAAAAAAAAAAAAAAAACTGCATTAAATAATATTTGAAACCAGACAATGGGCTAAAAATAAGTAAGTTTACAACTTACAATATCTGACTAGCTACTGTTTCTAATGGCCACTTGAATAACTATTTAATAATTATGTACTACAATAGCTAGCATCCACATAATCAAGGGCTAGCAATCAAAAAGATTTTAAGCAGTAAACAGTAACCTAGCCTTCATCAATTGGATGATCCAGATTGATGCTGCATACCTTGAAGACTTGACATAACTAACTATGAACTCAACAATAAAACGTTGTACATCTTGTACTAAATGCCTCCTAGTAATGGATAAAAATGGATGAATACCATTGCACATGGGCTCTCCAATTCTGTAACTTTCAGAGCTAACTGTTAGAAATAAAAAGTAAACTAAAACCACAAAATCCAAATAAAATCAAAAGCCGAGCAGCCGTGTTAGTCTTCCTCAGAAAGTATTGAGATGAACACCTTGATCTGTACTTAGGGCTTGCTGAAATGAGGAAGTGGGAGGCCTTTTACTTCCATTTGCTTATACATCCATTGCCAGTTCTCTGGCGTAACCTCACCCCCAAGTGAACGGATGACAGAACCACCACTACAGGAGCCCACTTTGCAGCAGTCTTCGAGAGGCAGCCCTTTCACTAACCCATACAAGAAACCACTTGCAAAGAGGTCACCTGCTCCAGTTGCATCAATTGCCGGTGTCTCCCCTACGGCTGGAACTCTGACCATCTGAAAGTAAGAGACTCTCACTATTAAGTATCACCACAGATAGATATTACAGTTGCATTGAGTGGAAAAACATGCTTCTTCACCTAGAGAAAGACAAATGCAAATAAGGATTGCCTAATACTAGAGATGGATATGCATCAAATATTTGTCACTGATGTCTGGGGATTTAATTCTTCAAAGAAAGTACCTTGGTATTCACTTTTCTATAGCAATTACTGGCAAGTAAACTTGTTATATTTGTAAATTGAAGCACAAAGCTAATTAAAAGTATGCAAAAATCATCAATTCACCAGTGAAGTAATTATGATTGTCATTTTAATGATGTATGCGGTAAACAGAATACCAAATAGTTACATCTTACTGACCTCTTTCCCATGCTTTGCTATGCATCCATTAGGGCCTAGTGTAACCACAGCCCATTGGCAATGATTGGCCAGGAACCCCACAGCAGCCTCTGGACCAGTATTTTGCTCGCCCCTAAAACCATTTGAAGACAACCAGATTGAGTGAATACAGGTTAATCCATTTCATAAATCAATTATCTCTGGAATAGGGTACTACATGTCAGATATTCTTATCACCATCATGGTCCTCTGGACTGTGATTTATGTGTCCCCCAACCTCAGTTGACATTCCTGCCAATAAATTACTATATGGATAAAATGTGTTACTCCATTCACTCTTCCTTTCTTCTTCTTCCATCCGTTTCTGTGAGAAGGGCTCTAGTGATGATCCGACCATAAATAGTCCTATGGCATAGTCTAGATTTAACCCACCCTTCATGACAACTATCACACAACAATAGATTTTTCAATATCTGACTTGCTCACATGCAATATGGAGTGACGGAATAAACCAGAAATGCAGATGAAATTTATTTAATCTTCTCTCTGTATATGAGACATAGTTGGTTAGGATTAATATAACATAAAGCATGGCCAGGTTTTGATCACCTTAGCAGCTCATTAGCTTCATCCTCATTGGCAAAACAGAGGTCAATGTTCCCCGATCCAAGTAATTCTAGAAGCTGTGGCTTGGAGTTTCGAATCATCTACCCAAAGTTTTATCACAAATCAGATAAAATAAACGAACCATAGTTTAAGGAGTAATTTGTTATAAATAATGTCAAATTATAAATTAATACCTCAAAACTGGCCAAATCCATGGAGACACAAACTCCCGCTTGTTTAGCAGTCCTAACAGCCGCACGAATACCTTCCAAATTGGAAATTGCGTATCTCATCACCAACCACTGAAAGTAAAAACAAATATAGCACTCACAAGGATCCTTCAAGTCAATATGGTATTTATAGCTTACCAAAGTATAAATGGAATATCAAAAGATTCATCACGTGGTCCTTATTCAGACATTGGGATCATACCTTGCAGGCATCCCATGGACCCTGGTGAATCTCTTTTACAATTCAAAAGAACTCAATGAATGGGTAGGATTTTGACCCATGACATCTCATAGGTAAGATATTACAAAAGAATGGCAAGTCTGAGCCATGTGCTCTGCTACTCCACAGATACTTCTATACTAACCACAATATTCAATAGCCAGGCTATACCCGACAAATATATTCTGATATTTTTATTTGTTCATGTTATCATAGGTAATGAATAAATCTATGAAATTAAATGTCCAGTAAAAAATGCTTTACCTTGGAACCTTTAAAATCTTCTGTAGTTAATTCATCTGACTGAAAGAGAGAGCACATAGAAAGAAAGCATGTAAACAAACCTAAAAGATCAGCAACTGTCACTTTTATATTTTTAGTTGATTTTTTTCTGTTATAGGTCATAAATATGCAAGTCATAAGGAACCCTAAAGTTAAACCACAAAAACGCATTCACCTGAAGTCTAACAGCATTGGAGAAACAGGGTCGCATAGTCCGGTTGCCCCCTGCGTCGACCAAACAAACACACTGGGGTATGTGATAAATTAGTATGGTTAACAATGACCAACAAGAAGTTTAAATGAATGAAAGAGTTTCCAATAAATGATAAAAGGAACTCACTTGTGCAGTGGGTCCCTTTTTCGACCTCAATCTTGAGAGGTTCACTCCATTGGAGCTCATATTATGTACAAACAAGTTGCCTTGCTCATCATCTGCACAAGCCCCAATTATTCCAGATGTGATATGAAATCCCACAGTCAGACCTCGGATCGTATTAGCTACACTACCACCGGCTATTGTTTTGATGGGAGATGGATCATCAGGGGTTGGGGGAATGTGGGTTTTCAGCTCATTCAATAAATGCTCCAGCTCTTCAGTAGCAACCTAATCAGGATCATAGGAAAGGCTTCAGTTATCCCAAATATAAAATTATCCCCTAACAATTGCACATCATATTAGGAAGCTTTTTTTTTTCCCCCTCAAGCTCTATTTGTTTCATTGTAAAATCTACCGTTTAAGTGATATTTTAAATGAATATTTCTCATGGAAACAGTGAAAATTTCCTATTTCAAAGATATAAAATTTCCTTTTCTATCTTTTTTCATGGAGTCAAACGAAGCCTAAGGATCAAACAAATAAGAAAAGCAAAGAATGTGCAAAGTTAAGCATCCACACCAACTGAAATGATCGAAAGTAATAGAACAAGGAACATTTTTCAGGTAATTTGATGTATCAGGTGAGGCCCAGAAATCATGAACTGATAGCTCATGATGCAGACTCCAGTGCACACAAATAACAAGAATCCAGAAGAATATATGCGACATTGAACTGGGACCTGATAATTCTCATAATACAGCTACAACCAAACATAATAAGTAGAAAAACAGAAAACAAACCAAGCACCACATGACCACATATAGAAATACTCCAAAAATAAGAAATTCCGGTCTACATTAACCACACAACCAATAAAAAGGAAAATCTATAAGAAGAAAAGCGAGGCTATGAAGCAAATCATGGAACACATTGGACTTATCCAAGAGAAAACAAGAAAGGAAGGTGTGACAGTATTATGGGTACCCACCAGCTGAGAACCACCCCTCTCTCCAGGAATCTGGTCCAGTAAAGACCAATCCACCCTGGCGACATGATCGAGAATGGCAGAAGGTTGAAGTCCGAGGATGAGAGGTGCCCTCCTTTCATTCTTGGCCATGGAGCCCTGTAGTTCCTCTGCCCCCATTTAGCCTCCAAGCTTTCAGAAGAAGCTTCCTCTCAGACCCAGAGTACAAGAATCCTAGTCCCCTGCATAACTACTCTTAACACCCCCATATTTATAGATGCATTATATGGGGACTTGAGACTCTGAGTCAGAAAGAGAAAAGAGGAATCGGGATTCGAGAATGCCACACGAGCACGTTGCTTACAATTAGCCCTCATCGCTCCTCCTAAACCATGAAACTTGCCCTTTAAGTATCCGGCATCGAATTAATGGTTCACACCTCTCTCCCTCACTCTCTCTCTCTGTCTCACATAGAGGCCAACGGAGACGGAAAAGTTCTCGGCATGTAATTTATGATGATAAATCGTAAACAGCTCTTGAACAGTTTATGAATGCATTCTTAAATTAATTTATTTTAAAGAGAAATGAGAGTTACAAGTCATACTACGCATATTTATATATTTATAATTATAATGTTAAAATGGAAATATTTTGCAATTTAAAATTCAACTTCGACCATATACCCCACTTGTGTATTGGCACACACCTATGGTCCTAGATTTATTAAGCTCTGATTTTTCATTAAACTAGCTTGGGGCTTGATATACCAATAATCACTCCACCTATGGAAGAACCACGCTTGGGAGGGGAAACCCTAGGAATACATTAAGATAAGTCACTATCAGTTGATTAGGATATTATTATCAACGTAGACACAAATTAGAGATTCTTCAGGCACATTCATAAATAAAGCAAGGCTTTTCTGTTACAGACAAGCTCTAATGTGGAAAAAACATTGTTGATCCTCTATAGAGTGTGGACAGTGAGGTGATGAATCCGATCACTCTTTTTCTTCTTCTTCTCTACTGTTCCCATGATACATGCTTCCTATGCGTGGCCATGTATTGGATCATTGGTAGTGGGTAAATGCTAGTAGTTAATTAGTAGTGGGGTAAGTTGTCATGTGATGAATCGTTATATTATGTGAGAGTTGTTTATTTGGGTCGTTATTTTATGTGGGAGCTTATGTAATGGGTTGTTATTGTACGTAGGGGAGGTTGGTAGTATGTGGAATGATTATAGGAAGAGATAGTGGGAATGGTTCAGTTATGATATACTGTTTTAAATATATGGTTAGTAGAAAGGAAGGTATGATTTAGTACATTATCCACTTATGAGTAGGGAGGTCAGGCTTCCTCAATTAAGCCATCTCTTAAGAGTTTATTTTGCACCAAATTCTTTCTTGCCGTTGTCCTTACACTAATTCCTTTCCATACCCTAACAAAACATCATAGGTAAGAAGGGTGCGGCTACGTATATACCATCGCATAACTCATTTATGTTGTTCCACAGTTCCACTTGAGCTAGTTTCCTGCCCTCTCTTTTGTCTACTCTTGATTCTCTACATACAGGCAATCAGTTGAGAAGGACATATGAAAATTCACCAACAGTGGGACTAAAACTTGGAATGTGAACAAAGGACCCAGGCATCTATTTATATATAAATTTGAACTCCATCCAACATGCCACATCGCATATTTTTAAGCTGTCTCAACGTATACTTTCACTGCAACTAATAGGTCATGATTGGTTTCTTTCCTTCAGCTCTACTAGCTTGTTCTAGTTAGCTAAAATTTGAAACGTGGGATGGTAAACTATGCCAATACAAAGTACAAACCATCAGACAATAATAAAATGTCATGTACTGTTCATGCCGTATGGCACTTTATCATTTATATTCTCAGTAGTTCAAAACATTTTGTAACGGTTGACCTTTTTAAGTTCATTTTATATTTCACTATAAACATCTTATAAAAAAAATACAATAAAATGTATGTTTCTAGTGTTCCTCCTTGCCTTGACATCCTTTGGGCCCTGAATGAATTCCAACTTCCAAGTCTCTAATCTATACAAAGCAAAATGGAGCATTAAAAGGTAATGGAATCATTTGGGATTACTGAATTAGAAAGAAGGGTCAAAGCCTAGAATCAGATGTGTAATGGAGGACTAAAAAGTAGAGGTGGATCCGACCTTTTGTTTGAGTTTTGTTTCCACTAATACAAAGTAGCTTTGGACGATATTTCTTTTGTTTGCCATTACATAAAGATATCGCAACCAATGAGTAAGAGAGTCTAGAAATCGAAATAAAAAATTTTAGTAATACCAAGTGATAAACTGAAGGCTTGCTCCATAAAATATTTTAGACCTAGAATTTATTCTGAAATATATAACGAACACAGCCTCATGAACTAAAAAACTCAGAACTGAACTTTCATCAGAAGAGGTAATGGAATTCTATTTTCGGTCATCACCACACAATATGGAGTCAAGAGCGGGAATTCATTTTCATTTTTTATAATATAATCAAGCTCTTTCACCAAAAGGGGAAAAAATCATGCTTGACCTAGTGGAAATGTTGAATGGATACCATCAGCCCTTGATGCATCATTGGAATAGAATATTGACAAAATACACTAATCTCTCTTTTTAAGATTAGCTAATATATTTTTTGCACTTTAAAAATACTTAATTCATAATTTATCGAGCAAAGAAATTGTCATGACCTACCTTTCTTTGATGACTTTTCCCTTTTGCTTATACTTTTGTTCTCAAATTTTACCATTGCTAAGGTGAAAATCGTCTAGTCTCCGCCGCATGTAGTTGCTTGCCTTTCTTCTTTCAATTATTACTTAGTGGTAGCATCCACTAAGAGGGTAGAAGAGAAGGGACTGTGAGGAATTGAGAGAGATATAGTAAAGTCCAGCTCTGGAGATTGTTTACAACAAATTTAGAGAGTATGAATTTTATAAAATGGTAGTTATCCACGTAACAATGGAATATGATGTTTCTAAAAATCATAAGATAAATCTAAGTCATTTATTTATATATTTTTCTTAATCTAAACCATATGTTCTCACTCAACATTGGTAGAGTGCACAATATTGGCTAGAGCATTACTGCATACGTATGAACATACACACAAGTGTGACAAAACAAAAAGAGCTATTTGATTGTGTGGAAAGGTTTCTATGAACATGTTAACCCATGGATTTTTTTAATTCATTTTCTCCAAGAGAAAAAATATAAAACAATCAAATGTGAAAAACGTTTAATACACCTCATGTTCAAAGAGATTTTTCTCTTGAATGAATTAGACTAAGAAATTTGACTCATGATTAATGTAGACGATGTCCTCTCTATTTAAATCAGTCTGCATGGCAAAATAAACATTTTATTACAATTGAAAAAATAATAGACCTTTGTTAGAATGATAGTTGTATTTTTTCTGCATTTGCATAACAATCAATCCCACATTGAACAAATGCCAACCATCCAATTCTTTTCCCATTTTTTCATTTTATACAAAATGTTCCACAAAGTGCGTTAATTATTCAAATCATCACCGAATGATCAGAAAATGAGTAGAGATAAAAAGATCTCCCAAAAAAATTTCTGTTGGGTACAGAACGAAGGCATTAATTTTCTTTAGAAACAGGTAATGGGGTTCTCAATAAACCCGAGAGAACAAGTAAATTCAGAAGCCAGAAAGGTACACCATGACTCATCCTAAAACATGGCCGGGTGCCAAAAAATTATTTAAAAGAGAGGAACCCATTTTATCATATACCCGCACATTAAGGCAAATTTCCCTTCACGTAAACTAGTTTATGCTGAATCTCCCCTTTAGGCAGCCTTGGGTGCTTTATCTGGCAAGATATTATCAGGAAGGATAAGCTGTGGGGGTATCTCGCGAACAACTCCAATCATGGAATCATACTCCTCGTCTCGACGGGCAAATTTCTTGCGTAGCACCTTCTCAAACTCAATCTCATCAAAGCTTTTCGCGTTCTCAGCTGCATGAACCTGTGCTAAATTGGAATAATTGGTGGCTGACTGGGAGATGAAGGCTATCTCTTCCTCTGTGAGCTTCCTCAAGAACTTCGCTGGATTACCTCCCCATACCTGTGGAATACAAATCACAGGAGATTGGAATTCTTTAATCCGGTAAAGCAAAGTGGTACAATAAGAACTAACTACGCCAAATTCAAACAATATCCTAGAAAGCCTATATTGAGGATGTGAAAAGAACAAACTGTTGAGGTCCATGAAACCATGATTGCCATGAAAGATTCCTTCCAAGGATATCTCCAATGACAAAGCACACCAGAATATAATGCCAACATTACAACGATATTCTTCTCTTCCAGGCTCACAGAATGAAAATTGATAAGCAGTATGCAGAGAATTCACATGTTCATGTCACCCAATAGGGGGCCTTTTCCAAAAAAGAACTTTTGGGGGGAGGGAAGAACCCCCAAAACATACGCAAGAAAGAGTAACAACAGAAACACATGCATGGGTGTTTTTATCAGGGAAGGATGGTGCATCACCTGCTAAGGTTTCACTTAGGCTACATCTGATTAGAGGTAAAATGTCTTAAAGTACAATACTTGACTAAGATTTTGATGGTGGTTGAAAAGTAAAATACTAACCAAAAAAGAAAAGTAAAATACTTTGATGTAGATCCCCACTTTGGGCTGAGCTATCGCAGGAAGAAAGCCCAGCCCAAATAGGGCTATCGGTTTCCACTTAAGTCCACTTAAGTGGTTAATTTATTAGTTATTAATAAAGGCCCATTGGGCCCATCGATTTACTCACTTAAGTGGTTAATTTGTTAATCAGTAATAAAGGCCCATGGGGCCCATCGATTTACTTGAAATCAAGCCCATAAGTGGCTATTAGTTAGTACATAGTTAGTTACCTAATCTATCTAGGTTTCTAATGTTAGTCCTAGTAGGAGTACAACTCCTAGTTCTAATGTGACTGCTAATAGCATAGTTTTGACCTCTATTTATAGAGGAGCTCTTGTACTCAGAATTTCAAATTTGAATAAACAAAATTTGCAGTCAATTGCTTCTAAACAACCGAAATAGCTGTGGGTCAGATGCACGGGCTGAGATAGCCAATCACACCCACAATTCTCTTGTCTTCTTCTTTCTTTCTTTCTTTACTTTAAGCTACTGTTATTAGTCTTTGCTGCTGTGATAATTCATCAAGAAGTTTCAGACCTGTTAAAGCCTTCAAAATCAGAATCGGACAGTCAAAACCTCTCCTATTTGAAGACAATCAATCCTCATACTGGTCACATCTGAAGTCTGTTTACAAACCATTTTCAGGGGGCATTCTAGGCAGTCCAAAGATCACTCGATCCTCATCTCAGCACTGCCCAAGCAGTCCAGCCTCAGTTCTTGAAGAATCTCTTCTGTTCGGTCTCTCCAAGGGCTGAAATCAAGAAACTTCAGAACGTTTACATCAATCAAGAAACTTCAGAACGTTTACATCAGCTGGCAGAATCAGCCCATCTTTGGAGGTTTTGTCCTACATACCAAGGCCTACCATCGACCAGAATTTGAGCTCCACTGATCCAGCCGCAGGTCCTTTTCTCTCTCCTAGGGTGTGATTCTTTGGTTGGAATTACCACTATTTTATCCTTTATTCTTTGTGGGTTATTTCTGGGTTTAATCTCTTGTATCCCTATCCCTACTTCTGATTATTGTCATGGTTAGCTAGTAAGTCCTATTTGATTTGGGGTTTGGAGTTGTAGTCTATTGGGGGTAATTAATTTGTGATCTACTTCTACATTTACTGTGGGATCAGAGCTATGGCTGAAAAGAGCTCCAAACAATATTCACTAGAGGATGTGATGAAATCCCTCTACTATTGACTGCAAGAATGGATACTATAGACCAACAAATTGCAGAACTGAAAGAGATTACTGTTGCTCAGTCTAATACACAGCCTACAGTCAACAACACCACTGTCGTACAAAGAAGGTTCACCTTCCAAGCTCAAAGGAATATACCAGCTCGAAGTGAAGAGTTTGATGAACATGAGGGCAACCAATTTCACCATGATGATACATATAAGGTAAAATTGGAATTGAAAGAGTATAATAGAAAGCACGATCCCCTCTACTTCCATGACTGGCTGAACTCCTTTGATGACTACTTCCGTTGGTATCGAATGACTGAAGAAAGAAAGATCCAGCTTGCTATCACTAAGCTGACAGGTGGTGCTAAGGATTGGTGGAAAACAGAAGGTAGACTCACTCACAGACATAGAGAGCCTCGCACTTGGGAGGAACTGAAACTGATACTCAATGAGAAATACCTGCCACCAACATATCGACGCCGCCTCTTTGACATGCTCAATACTCTCCACCAAGGTAACATGACTATAGAGAGATATGTTGATAAATTTAATGATTTACTTTCATGAACAGGTGCATATCAAGAAGATGAAGAACTGCTTATATCCCAATTCAAGTTGGGATTACGACATGATATTCGTGATAAAATTGGTGTGATAGAATTGCCATCATTGAATGCATGCATCAAAAAAATCTTTAGAAGATCTGATCATATCAGCCCCTAGAAGGTACAATCAGTCTACTGACATTAAGAGGCCATTTGCACCAACTAAACCTGGTGGAATTCCTACCCGAGCTCTACAAGTTACACAAGATAAGGGTAAGAGTCCTATGGTTGGAAAAGTGTTAGGATCCTTGATGTGTTTCGGTTGTGGTGGAACGGGACACTATGCAAAATTCTGCCCTAAACGTGGAAGATCCAACTCCATCATCAATGCCAGTAAGTCCTATTTGATTTGGGGTTTGGAGTTGTAATCTATTGGGAGTAGTTACTTTGTAATCTACTTCTACATTATACTTCCTATGTATAATATTCTAAAAAAAACTCTTCAGTACATTAGAAAATTTTGGCTTCTGTAATTAACAGCATCATGAGTTAGCTACACAATTAGGTGATGGTATTTGCTCAAAAGTCAAAATTTATCCACCAGATGGATACTTAGCGAAACTTGAAATTTTAGTCTCCAATTAATGCCCTGGGCCCCAAGTTTTTCCATATAAGAATTGTCATTTACAAGACAACAATTTGGCATGTGAAGTAAAAGATGATAATGGCCAGCTAGATTGGGCATTACTGCGGTGCGGTTCCATAAAATTAAGAGAGAGTTATTGTTTGTGGGAAAGAACATCATGAAATTTTTTTATCAAAGAACTTGTTAAAATTTGCAAAGATTCCAAATCAATAAATGGTGAATCTTGGAAAGGAAAGAGAAAGGAGCACTATAAGGTCCTTTGTAGAAAATCTTTTGCAGACAAACCTCTCCACATGGAATTCTTGTATTCTGCCCCACGAGGGCTCCTGCAGCAACCATGCCATGCTTCTCAACCACCACCCCATCAAGCAGGGTTGCACCCATTCCAACAAAAGCCTCGTCCTCAACAGTACAGCCATGTAGGACAGCACTGTGACCTGCCAGTCCAAACTTCCAATCATAACACAAGATCCAGCAGATAAAAAATATAAAAGTTCACTTAACAGAGGCATATATAGAAACACTAACCAACAGTAACATTGTCTCCAATGATCGTTGGTAAGACCTTCCCGCTGAGATTAGACTTTGCTACATGCACGAGGGAATTGTCTTGTATATTAGTTCCAGACCCAACACTGATGCTGTTAACATCACCTACACAAAGAGGCAATTTTCTGAGGAGAATAAGCGACTGCCATGGAAAGATACCCTTCAAAATACCAACAAGATAAATAAATAAGAGTCTTAAATCCTGCCCGAAATAATAATAAGGGGAAGTGATCAATGCACTGGAGATTTTGTGCATCGACAAATTGTTAAACAGGGAGTATTTTGTCATTTCAATGGGGAATTTTGTCCCCATCCAAGGTCCTGTGTGCAACCATGCACCATGCATGGCCATGCACAAAACCTTTTGGCTAATTATAATTATTAGATAAAAATAAGACAGCATATTGTTCTGGAGAAAAACTAAGTCAAAACCAAAAGAGAACAAACAAGACGATCAATGCAAGCCTACAAAACTGTCAGAGAAATTGGCATGGATCACCTTCAATTCCAGAACAATGGTCAAATGAATGATAGCACCTGAATCAATTAGTTATTTCCCATAAAACTAGGGATAAGTAATTCTCATCATCTCAATATGGCATGCAACAAAACAAACACATCCTCAAGAGATCTTAATCCAATTTACCTCTCAAAACGCATCCATACCAAATTGAGGATCCTCCTCCCACTTGAACATCCCCAATGATAGATGCACTTGGAGCCACAAATGCATCTTTATCAACAACAGGAGCTTTATCAAATATATTCATGAGTGTCCGATGCCTGGATACTATAAAATATTGAGAAAATAAATCATTAGATGATGATAAGAACGACATTCATTTAAAAAAAAAAAAAGTGAAGACAATATGTAGGGTTGCAACTAGCAAAATAGAGACAAACCTAACTATATTCCATAAAAAGAAACACGAGAAATTCATTTCTTCATGTATAAACAAATAATAACTCCAAAATAAAATATTTCAACTTCCAGCTTAAACTTAGGAGCAGAATTGATGCTTGAATTATTAAAGAGTACTTTTTTCCTTCCTCTTTTTAACGGATCTCTCACCTCTTTGGTATAGATATCCTTTGTCAAATGGATTAAAAAGCAATCAAGTCTGATGTAGATAAGTCACTTGGGTTTATTTTATTGTAAATAAGCCTTGGATTGTGTTATATATGTGTTGGGCCTTTGACCCCATGGGTTTTCTTTGAAATGGGCCACTTTAATGGGCCTAAAATATGGGTAGAAGGTAAAAAAAGGGGATTTAATTCATTAATTTAGTTAGTTGCTATTTAATTCAATAAAGGCCCATTAGGCCATTGGTCGGTTGTAAAGTCCTATATGGACTATCAGTTAGTTAGTCCTACTCCATGTTGGACTATTTTGAATTCCTAGTTATAGTAGGAGTGTCTAGTCCTATTGGGAAACTAGCTCCTAGTAGTAGTTTGATTGCTATTTTACCCTCTATAATAGAGGAGTCGATATACTTATAATTGGAGATTTGAATGAATGAATTATTGAGTGATTACTCTTTAGCTAAAAAAACTGTTATTGAGAGGTGAGATGCCTAAACCTTTGAGGGGTGTGATACCCAAAACCTGAGGGGTGAGATACCAATTCCTTTATTCTCTTTCACCCTTCTCAACCCTCCATCGATTCTTCTTTTTCTATTTTTATTTTCTATTTATTGTTATTAGAAGTTCATACCTGTTAAAGCATACAAAATCAGAATCAACCAGCCAAAGAGTTCTTGTTCTTGAAGCCAATCGACCCTCATTGCTGCCCAAGTTTGAGATCTAATCTGCAGATCCTTTGGAGGACTGGTTCTATTCTCTAAGAAGATCAATCGATCCTCTCTTGAAGGTTATCTGAAGAAGACAAGTTGTTGTTCCTGCAGAATTCTTCACATTCTCTCTCCTAGGTCTAAAAATCAAGAAAGCGCATAACTCCATAAGCAGCCGTCTGAAGCCCTTCATATTTGGGGGTTTTTGTACCCTCCCTAGGGACTATCTACACCCAAAAGTGTAGATCAATCGGACTCCCACAGACTTGGCCGCACCTTTCTCTCTCCAGCTCTATAAAAGGTCTTTCTCTCTCCAATCGGGTTGGGTTTTGGGCTGATTTTGCTCCTATATGGGTATTGTATCCTTGAGGGTTTATTTGATGGTATTATTTCTTTGTTTCTTGCTCCTATTTGTATTGTTTGGAGTTATAAACTGCAGAGTTCGTTACTTGTAATCTACTCCTGCATTAAAGTCAATGGAACGTTGAATCAGGGAAAAGTATGCTATCAAAAATGACACCCATTGAGCAGCTTTTTTGCATAAGATACACATCTACGTCCAAAAAAGAGTGTGTAGCCATGTCACGCACGTGTCCAGCATCACATGTTCTTTATTACACGTTTTCCTTTAACCACAAATGGAAATCAAATAAGGCATCAAACTGGTGACATCACTCCCACCCTTATTTCTCTATCTCTGTAGCATGACCTCATCATCCTCCTTCCTATTCCCATGCATTTTATTTGTTAGCAGAAATAACAGCTAATCTTTTAACAAAATACTTTATATTTTTTCTGTCGGATAATAGACAATTTTTATGTTTATTCATTCACACATATGATGGCTTCCTAGGCACCACTTCGCCTAATGAAAGATAAAAATAAATTAAAGCATCAAAATCATAACTATAAGTAACTATGGAGCAAATAAGTTCTGTGCAGAGTAATAAATAATGTTTCTGGTTTGTCTAATGCTCACTGCTCAAATACAGTACAATTAGGGAAGTTTATAAATCTGAGACTCTGGCTGATTGCTAAAAAGGCTAGAGCATTGAACTTTTATGGTTGTGAACAATTGAAGATGAGCTTTAGAAGACCAGTGCTTGATGTTTTAGAATTATTACGATATATATAGTTCATCTTTGCACTTAGAATAAACTGCAACAAAAATATGAACAATTAGGTAGCTAATTACATCTTAGCTCGTAGTGGGTTGAAAAAAACTGGCATGAAATTTAGCAACAGGTCATACCAATAAACCATTGAACCAAATGAGTACAGATTGAAAAGAGGCCCAACAGTTAACAAGCCTATGTAAGAAGTATACAGTTTTCCATTTTATAAAGCAATCATGACTCTTACTACTGTCTTTACATGGCACTGGAATACCTCCCTGCAGAAGTCTAAAATTGTTGGAACTTGGAAGTGAGGGACTCTTAAGCCACAACAGATGGCACTCTCCCCCTTTTAGACACGAATGGGCATTAACCGAAGCAAATACATATCCATCAACAGAAACAATTCTAACAAAAATTAGATGGTATTTACTAATAGACGTATACCATCTAAATAACATTTCTTAAGGTGAAATACCGTTTTAATCAAAGCTCAAGTGTCAATTATTGACTCAGAAAAGATCCCATCCCTCGAAATGTGCAACAATGATCAGATTCTATAGTCCTTGCTCAAAACAATGACACATAAGTATCGGTCTAAGAAAACCCTAAATTATTCAACTACTTACATATACCAATATAACATTGGCTCCTATACCAACCAAGATTGTACAATATAAAAATCAAATCACAATTTGTTTCGACAATTAAAACATCTGACAACCCCAACATTGATTTGTTAAAGAGAAGAGAAAAAACGAAATTTAAAGCATTGCAAAGCACATGTGTTCTGCCATTATAGGTGGGATAAATGTAAGAGAAAGAGCCGCAAATGTGAGAAACCAGAAATAAACTGAAGGAGATGCATGGGTGCACCGAGGAGAAGAAGCTTACGTTGCTCTTGAAAGTAATAGTTGCCCTGGAGGCGGCTGCCGAGACGATCGAGAGCTTGACCGGACTCGCGAATCCAGAATCCAACAGCGTAGATCGCTTTCCCTAGTGTTCCCATCTTCTGTGTAGTTGATCTGATCGGCCTGTCCTCGCACTGTTTTGCTCGGACCTTGTTTTTGAGACGACGACGATATACGTTGCAACTGAGAATCTGAGACCAATGGGAGTAGCGACTAGCGAGACAGAAAGGTCAAGAAGAGAAGGGGAGAGGGCAGACTGGGCACGAGATCCGAATGTGAATATCCCCAAAAAAACTGGAGCCCAAGCACGGCCAGCCACACGCCCAATGCTTTCAGGCCTCAGCTGGAAAATCATAGCCGGGTGGTCCAGGGCTCCGGGCTAGGGTTGAGATGTCCCAAGTCCCAACCCAACTGAAGGTCAGGCCCGGCTATGTTGGAACTTAGGATATCAAAGGAAAATTGATATTATTTAAATAAGTTGAACTGTTATTATTATTATCACAGGGGTCTGTTATTTTTTTATAACATCATTAAAACATCTATTATATCATATGGATAGATGTGTCCATTCCATCCATTAGATAGAAAGGTAATTGGTCTAGATTTATCATAGTTCATAATTTAAATTTAATCAAATACCCCTCATTTTAATGGTATGCATTCTATGTTTGTTCATGTATGTTTACTACTTACTAGTACTCTGATATCAATTGCCTTTAGGTACATCAGTTTATTAAAAAAAAAAAAAAAAGCTTTTATTAAAAATGGTAAATGAGGGTTTAATTACCTTAAACTCTCATTTACACATTCATGTTGGTAATGATTACACAAATTTGTTACTATAATAGGTTTCTAAACTGCAAATCATTAACAGATATACAAATTTCTCCATTGATAAAAGACACTTTGAGTTTAACAAAAATAAAAATAAAAAAAGAAAATATTTCATTCTTGAAAGTTTTATTTCCTTTCTATCATGCCGTTTTTCAAATATGTGGATTGCAAGTTTGTGACTCAATAAATTAATTATTGCATGGACTTGGGATCACATAATAGATCATTTTGAATAATTTTCTTATTCACATTTTAGATTTTTTTTTTTTAAAGGACTCATTATTTACAAACATCTTCTATTTTTTTCAAAGGAAAAAGAACCCTAATAGTCTGGCACAAGAAAAACACTACACTGGTGCAAGCGTAAAAAGACCATGTTGCCTCTCTACACTATGCGTAGAAGATGCCTCACCACCCCCTCACATTGGTTCGCGGGTCTAGTGTTACTTATGCTAGATCGACAAGGTTCTTTTACCATTTTCCAAATATCACAAAACTTTTATTTACAAGGTCCATTTTTAAAGTCTAATTCAATCAAGGGGAAAATGACTATCTCAGGGAGTTCATGGGTTACAGACACAAAGGAGGGGGTGAAAATGACCACCCCACTACCCCTATGAAAAATGGAAAACCTCCACCCTATTAATGCCTCCAGTTGTGCTCTCATCGACACTTCATGCTGTTGTAGGAGTCATGCTCTTAGACAAAGAACTCTTCCCCTTCAATTAAACACCCCCTTTGTCAAGACTCTAAACATTATTGTGCACTCTCCCAACTTTAGTGGGACCAGACTATTTAGATTAAAGAAAATGTAAAAATGTATAACTCATGTTTATCTTGAGAATTTCGGTAGCATCATCTTCCATTACATGAATAACAACCCTTATTTACCTTTTAGTTAGTTATTTATACATGGCTATGCGATTGATCTAAAATTTTGACCATTAATAATTGATGAGGCTGCCAACACGTCTCCCCAAATTGAGGCGTAACTGATGTTATGATGGAAGGTTCATTTTCAATGCCATCAGTTTCAAAGGTAGGTGTTTCAGTTTCTGTAATTCTATGATAATAAGCTTAGGAAAGAACTACGATCGAAGGAATTGGATTTGGAGATTAAAGCCCCAATTTTCCTTGATGACAACATAAAACTAAGATAATTCCAGACAGTTTTGATTCTATGATCCAAAAGCAGTCTTAATGGAATGATATTTACCAAAAGCACAACACAAGATCAAACTGACATTTTGGTACAAGCAGGCATGTTGCAAGAAGTCCATCTGCCTAGCATATATAATCAGCTGTCACACTTTCATTTACTAAATTTTTGGAGGGGAAAAATTCACTGCCTCAAGCTTTCCACAATGTATGATGCATATAAATCCCTGCACCAGAAACATCCACCATAAGCTAACAAATGGCAAGAATAAGTTCCAAAAGATTGGCTCTTAAAAGCCAACTCCATTAACTGCTGTCACACACACACACACACACACACACACACACACACACATATATATATATATAGAGAGAGAGAGAGAGAGAGAGAGAGAGAGAGAGCTTCAAGGGTGCCTAAATAAATGGGAGTTTGCACGAGATATAAACACAGTTACATGTTTGATGCAGTCATTTTAATATGAAGTAAAAAAACTTAAGTGTGCCAATTTAAAAAATTTGGAAAACTCACATGGAGTATTTGATTGCTTTAATGGCCTCTTCAGCAGGGAGAAAGTCATTCACTGCAACTGTTTTATTCTCGTTCTTCTTGTCTTCATTGTACATAACAAGTGAAGGTTATACAAAGCAATGAAGAAGATTATGCAGCAAAGAAGCAGAAACTATCCAATCTTTTGACTCTTCAATGGATTCTTACTGATGCTCCAAAGGAACATGACCATTGGATGGTGTAGATCATCTAATTGGGCTGATATGCTGGGAGACCGAGCTAATCATGACTAATAAATCACAAATGAATAATGAATATGATAGCATGGAGTGGATACAGTCCTCAAAGAAGCGGCGGATCTCTGCCAGTCGATGTGGAGGAATCTCCTTGATATCCCGATAGTGACGGAACTCAGGGTCATCTGCACAAACCGCTATTATCTTATCATCCTTTTCGCCCTGCAAGGATACAAACTTTATAGATTATAATCAAGCTTTCCAAAAGAAATATCGACTCAATGGGAAAATTCAGTTCCACTCCATTTTCCATAGGTCTGAAAATTCATTAATTAATTACATGAACATCAAGCACCAAAGGGAACCACGAAGTTATTGGTTGGTGGGGGCATTTTACCTGATCAATCATAGGCATCAGTCCAATAGCCCGGGCACGAAGAAAACAACCAGGAAGCACTGGCTCCTGTACAAATGGGGAAAATCCACTGATTGGATTCAGAAGCTTAGATTGAAAAATAAGGAAAGAAAACAAACCAGGGGGACAAGATGGAGTTTCCAAAACATTAGTGTCAGTCTTTGTGGACAAAGCCATACAAACTCAACAAGGAAGTACCTGCATTAATACCAAGACATCCATGGGATCACTGTCTTCACAAATGGTTCTTGGGATGAACCCGTAGTTGTGTGGATACACGACAGATGAGTAGAGAACACGATCAATCTAATTTCAATATCACCCCTCATTAGTTATCTTTGCATATTGATGTTAAACATGATCCCAAATCTTACCACAGAATGTCAAACTCCAGCAAAAAAAAAAACACAGTAGCATGGAAGGATATTAAAAGGAGGAAAAATCTATACTCTATGATTGTTAAATCAATAGATGTGGTGTTCATGCCAAGTAAATGTACCTACTACAGTTCAAATGTCCCTGATAAATTCAGTAGCCCAAACCTGCGGCTTATCCACAGCTTCCCCTTTTTTAAAGGTAGAAAAGGGGATACAGAATCCATGAAAAAAAAAACCAATATAAGGGATATGTGTATGGGGGTTGCTGAAATGTACCTTTGAAAGGGAATTGCTTATCAAGCCCAAAAACATCTCAAAATCTGATTCTTCTTTGTAAATTATTAAAACTAGTCCAATAAAATCAGGCAAACATGTGGCACAATGGTCAGTCACTGGTTTCAAGCTACATTGCAGATGATCTGGTAAATTCCAATCATTGGACATGTAATGTGCCTCCTGATTTTACCCATGTGTGAAAATTGGTGTTGGAACACAACCATACCACCTTGTATTGGACTTTCCCCATGTATTTTCAATGGCTAACCTAGCACCACATGGTGTTGAGAGAGCATGATCAAGGATTTATTTTCACATAACTACATTGCATTGTTTTACTTTATCATATTTATGTGCTTCGTTGTACCAAAACTAAGCTAAGCCATAAAAGACTTAATTTGGGATCATATTTCAGTTTCTAAAGCCAACCATTGAAACACTCACATGCTTTGATCCTCTTGTCAGAACTCAAACTACCTTACTATATTTTTTGGCTTCTTTGACTGCAACAATTGGGTAAACTGGCTAGGTATATAGATCCCAAAGGGGAAGGGACCTGTTATTAACCTTTCCTGAATTACTGTGTGGAAAATTTCCATGTCTTCCACAATATTCCTTTTTTCACTTTTTTTTTCGGGGGGGGTGTGGAAAGGCAACTGTGATTGTATTCAATCAACTCAAAAAAGGTAACCTGTACACTTGGGATGCTGTACAACTGCTATGGCCACAACCTGGCCCTTTAATAAAAGAAATTTACTGTTTGGAAAGAACCTCCACGGCTCCACCCATCAGCCTAAACTGTTTCCTATATACATTTTTGCAAAACACTATGATAGACATGACAATTTCAATTCAAACAATCAGGTGTATCTCATGTCCGAAATCTGTTTGGGTATATTACAGCTACATCACTTTATCAAAAAATATATATATATATATATATTACAGTTATTTACAGCTACATCAAACTGGCATGAGAGTATAAAGCAAAAGCAACAAGGTCTAGAGATTGTTACCGTCGTCTATAAAACAATGATCAATAACTTCCAATAACATCTTTCAGTTTGGCTTAAACAATTATAAACTATACTCTTAAGGCCATGTTTGTTTCATTGCAAAATTTTCTGCACAAATGATATTTTACATAGGATTTTTTTGCTATTTTTTCAATGTCTTCTTTTGGCCTTTTATGTTAATATAAACAGTGGAAAATCTTATTTTAGAGGAAAATATCCCTGCCCACCTTTTTACATGGAAACAAATGAGCCTGAGAGGAAAACACATGTTTTTCATAGTTATACACAATTTCACATATGGATACCAGTCAGGAATCCAAAACAAGGGATTCGCAAAGGCCAGGCATGGTAACAGTAGTTTGTTTTTCCTGCATTCATCAAAAGATAAACCCAGCCTGTGGTAAGAGTCCAATTTAATTATATTTTGGCCGTGAACTACCTCATGGGCTGGCCTGAAGGCCCTGAACACCCAAAACCATATAGATGTACTGGATTTTTTAATCTCTTCTTAATCCAATAATACCATAAGGATGGGATCAAATATAGAACTTATAGGCTATGATTAACCAGATCTGAAACACTAAGCTCCACATAATTCCATTATTCAACGAGTGTTGTTGAAAATTGCAGGTCAAATCTTTGCCTATTCTCATAAGCTCACAATATCTTTTTTCAATCTTAAATTATTTGAACGGCAGTAGTATTACATAATCCTCTTTAGGTGGCTTTTGGGTCTCAAAAATTTATGTTTGGAAATATTTTACCAGAATATGGCAACATCATCCACTGACCTTTCTCCAATTATCGATGAGAACATCTGTGTATATATATATATATATATATCACAGTTATTTACAGCTACATCAAACTGGCATGAGAGTAGAAAGCAAAAGCAACAAGGTCTAGAGATTGTTACCGTTGTCTATAAAACAATGATCAATAACTTCCAATAACATCTTTCAGTTTGGCTTAAACAAGTATAAACTATACTCTTAAGGCCATGTTTGTTTCATTGCAAAATTTTCTGCGCAAATGATATTTTACATAGGATTTTTTTGCTATTTTTTCAATGTCTTCTTTTGGCCTTTTATGTTAATATAAACAGTGGAAAATCTTATTTTAGAGGAAAATATTCCTGCCCACCTTTTTACATGGAAACAAATGAGCCTGAGAGGAAAACACATGTGTTTCATAGTTATACACAATTTCACATATGGATACCAGTCAGGAATCCAAAGCAAGGGATTCGCAAAGGCCAGGCATGGTAACATTAGTTTG
The DNA here is from genome assembly GCF_013358625.1 of Macadamia integrifolia. NCBI lineage: Eukaryota > Viridiplantae > Streptophyta > Magnoliopsida > Proteales > Proteaceae > Macadamia > Macadamia integrifolia. The sequence goes on from NC_056560.1 coordinate 19,390,397, forward strand.
TTTTTCCTGCATTCATCAAAAGATAAACCCAGCCTGTGGTAAGAGTCCAATTTAATTATATTTTGGCCGTGAACTACCTCATGGGCTGGCCTGAAGGCCCTGAACACCCAAACCCGTATAGACGTATTGGATTTTTTAATCTCTTCTTAATCCAATAATACTATAAGGATGGGATCAAATCTATAACTTATAGGCTATGATTAACCAGATCTGAAACACTAAGCTCCACATAATTCCATTATTCAACGAGTGTTGTTGACAATTGCAGGTCAAATCATTGCCTATTCTCATAAGCGCACAATATCTTTTTTCAATCTTAATTATTTGAACGGCAGTATTATTACATAATCTTCTTTTGGTGGCTTTTGGGTTTCAAAAATTTATGTTTGGAAATATTTTACCAGAATATGGCAACATCATCCACTGACCTTTCTCCAATTATCGATGAGAACATCTGTATCTTGGGTATTTAGACTACAGACAATTTGAACCGGTCTATCACATGAGACTGCATACTCATTTTTCAATATTATTAGTTATCATTAGACCTTTATGTCATCAACAACCAGTTCATGAATAAAAAGTCCAACTTCATTAGAGCCAGTTCACAACTAACACAAATGGGAATATCAATAGAAATACTAAGCAAGGACAAAAATGAATCGAGTGAGGAAATTATACTTTTATAAGGCCACTTATCTTGTCGAGCTCATACTTGACCTTACTACCCTTGCCAATTTCAACTACCTGTTACAGAAAATCATGAGATATAAGCATCCACCAAGAGCCATAAAACTTCCCCCCACCACGTCCTTTTTTTGCTCTTGGTAAAAATGTGTCATATGAGATGAAGCCCCCTGGTCTCCAATTCTCACTATCTCTTCAGAGAGGTATGAATCTTACAAAATGGAGCCATCAACCTCAGATAAGCCTATTGAGTGCATCATGCACATCCCACCAACTCTATCAGTTTGCAATGAATCGGATGGCAATAGGTCAAGTAAAACAGAGTTCATTTCCCAAACGCACCACAAAGGAGACTCAGCAAAAGTAAGAGTACAGACAACTTACACAATTGAAAACTGCTGGTGCACCGGGTCCTGCAGAGAGCTAATGCAAATGTAAGTACCCAAAATATAATATATGGAATCCAGACATAAACATAGCAAAAAGTTCACAAGACCTACAAATAGAAATTCTAGAAGATGCTAAGAAAGAGTAAGGAACAGTAGTGCTATCTGAGCAAAGAAAACCAAGACTGAGTTGAAGAATCAAGAAATATAGTTTCATGGAGATGATCTATATTATATAGTAGGTCTGAGGTGCAAGGTCTGCTCAAAAGCAATGGGAACCCCAGTTGAACTGCATGAACCATGATATTCCTGCATGTATTCTGCAGACTACCACATGGATTGACCATGAAAACTCTTATGTATAAAACTGAATAAAGTTAACTTAGCAATATCAAAAAAGTAAAGGGGCACAGGAACAAATCTTGGGATGGTGGATTCCAAACCAATCTCAAGGTCATGCCACGGATGAGCAGCAACAGATCTTTGGGACATGGAAGAAAGTATCCTCTCATTAAGAACTGGGGGAATATTTGAATTCTTCTCACTCCCTTCTCCGTCAGTGCTAGCCATATTTACCCTGAAATATCCAAACACATGCATTAAATTAGTAAACTTAATCCATAAACCTTCAAGCTATACACTATGGAAAATAAATTAAAATCCAAGAACCAATTCAATTGGGGGAGGGGGGCTCATGAGAAATTCAAAGATGCAAATAAACAACAAATAGCATTCCACATTTCATCCAGCCACACCCACACACATGCATAAAATGATAATGAGGAAAGTGACAACAAAGACTTACCAAAAAACAAAACAAGAGAAAAAGAAAGTACAAAGAAAAGAGAGGGTACGGCTGCATTTGGTAGTCATTCAGTTCAAAAAACGACGTTTCGTGTCAAAAACAGAATTTTTAGTTTCTGTGCCAAAATGCCGTTTTAAAACAAAAAAAAATGGTGTTTGATGAACCTGTTTCAGGAATGATTACCCTAGTTTTTATTTTTGTTGTATTTGGAACGAAACAGAAATGACGGAACAAGGTTTTTTCGTTCCATCATTTTACGTTTCTAGCGTTTTTTTCCCTCTTTTCATTAAAAAAAAAAAATGAAAAAACACAAAGTTGACACCAAACACTTTATTCTGTTTTTTTGTTCCCATAGAACGGAAAAAGGCCAGAAACGTTTTTTCTGGATGACTACCAAACGCAGCCTAAGCCAACTAGCCTATTACAGCCCAGTGAGAATATTAAAAATAATAATAATAAATAAATAAATAAATTTGATAATATAATGATAAGTGAAAAGAAAGTTGCCTGTTTGCATGGCCCCTGTGCCCAGACACAGGCACATGAAATACCACACACCCTCTGTGAAATAAAAGATCTCGTAGAGAGCCTGGAAGAATCGATTGAAAATAACAAGACAATTGACCAATTGAATGGTCAGACCACCCATGGAAACCTCGATATACTGACCACCGATGTGCCACATTGAAGAATGATTTGGCGAATCCGACCATTGAATAAGAAGGCCAGTTTTAAATTGACTACATGCCAAATTCTCGGCAAACTGAATCATTTAGCCCCCATGTTTTGGCATCTTTCCCTTGTATAATCAGCCTTCCATTTGTTTTCAGAAAAAAAAAAATTCTTTTGCGAGCTTTGTATTGCCACAGATCAACACTGATTGGGTTCGAAATTGCCCATTACTTGTACACAAAACTTGGGCACCCAACAATGATAATAATACATCAAATTTCATGGCAAGGCAACTAAACCAATAGAAGACAACTGCTTGCTCAGTTGGTCGGTGCCATGTCAGTAGAGTGCAGGCTCCCAGGAGGGTTTGACTCTCTTCTCTTCATCTTATGCTTCAAGGAACCCGTCCTCTTCCTTCCCTACGCCTCCCCGCCCCCCAGCCCCCAAAAAAAAAAAAAAAAAAAAATTCCTCCCCCTCTCACCTCAGCCACTCTCTAGTAGTTGTAGTTAAAAGTTCCATGGGGCAAGTTAGATAGGTAGACAGCTACTAAAAAAAAACACTAAACCGACCATTGGAAATTTTCTCCAATGGTTAAAGAGAAAAAGAAACACACACAAAGAAGCTAACTAAAAACAACTTTCCTGCAAAAAAAAAAAAACCACTACCGAATGCAGAGGATAGAGAGAGATGGATAGGAAAAGAAAGACACAAGATGAGTAGTAATTGAGGAAAAATGTTTCAGAAAAAGCATCCCCTCTTTATCTCTCCATCTTTCGCCCCCCCCCCTCCTCTTTCAATGGAATTTTCAAATTTTCGGGGTAAATATGGGAATCGAATGACAGTAATTCAACCGTGAAAGTTAAAACTGCTTTACTTTGCCAGCCCTGCTGCTTCTGTAAGCAGATGCCGCCTTCCTCTTTCTCTATTATAATCAGAACAACTATTTCATTCTTCAAATGAATGGGGGAGAGAGGGGGAAGCTATTCCTTCACTCTTCAAAAATGGATACAGAACGTAAGTGATGCTAGAAAATAGAGTGAAGTGTGAAGCGAAGTGAACTTACAGACAGCCTCAGCGATTCACGGTTGGGTTGTTGTCGATGATAAATGCCTGAGACGAAGAAGAACTGCGCTGTTCTTCCTTCTTCGTTGTTTTGAAGCGAATCTGAGACGATGAGCCTTTTGAGGCCTCACCTCTCCCTTGTTCATATTTCACGAGTTTCACCGGTCGGTCTTCTGTGAGCAAAAGGTGCGTTGGATTGTCCAACTCAACGGACGGTCTACATTATTCAATGGGGCGTGACTGGATTTTTCTTTTCCTTTTAAATTCTGGGGAGAGGGTTCTCACTTCTCAACTACGCTAGTGTGAGAGAAACCTGCACACCACACAAAAATGACGTTATCTTTTGGGTGATTTCCCTCGCGTTTGCCTATATTATATAATCCTTCCTCAAAATGTCATTTATTACATTTAAATTAAAAAAAAAAAAAAAAAAAAAACATGTTAATTTTAAAATATAAAAAAACGTAATTACCCTTCTCCAACTTTTCTCTTTTTCATTCAATGCTTTTCCATTTTCCTTCGACCATGAGTATTCTTTATTATCTTCTTCTTCTTCTTCATCATCTCCTCACTCATTGCCACTGAGAAAACAAGAGCTTCTATGTGTTCTTCCACGGAGGATGCATACTATTATGGCAAATCCGAACCAAACCCATGGAAGTTCTACTGGCATTTCCTGTATAAAGCTATTTTTGTTACAGTTTTGCTCGTTATTCTTCCACTTATCCCTTCTCAATGTCCCAAGTTCGTAACCCACTATGTACTAACCAGAAACTGAGAACCTTTTCATGTTCTATTCGTTGGAATTCCTGTATCTTGTGATCTATTCAGCCGAAGAAATGCCAAAATGGAGTAGGAAACCAACCCAAAATCGATAGATAGTGCACAAAACTATGTCTATAGAATTTTTCAGGTATCATCAGTTTTCGATGATGATGTCGGTAGCCCATCTGGGTTTGATGACAACAGAGTCAAATTCTCCTTTTCCTTTTTTGGTGAACAAGTGGTGTCAATTGGATAACCATAAACCTAAAACTATATAAGAAGCAGCTAAAAATCAATTCTCAAGTTCTTCTGCCCTTACTGTTGTGTTGTTGTGATAAAGTGGGAAGAACACTAATTTTGAGAGAGATTAAAATCACCATTTAGAATCCAGATTAGGGATGAGAAAGGCAAAGTGATTAAGACAAGTTGCAGGAAATTTCTAGGGTTGTTGCCCCAGAGGAACAATCAAGCACCGATTTTGGTTCGTCTGTATCATGAGAGGGTTGCGGATCACTACAATAACCCTCAAAATGTTGGATCCTTCGATAAAATTGATCACACTGTTGGGACAGGGCTCATAGGAGCTCCGGTTTGTGGTGATGTCATGAAGCATTATATAAAGGTTAATGAACAGACAGGGAAGACCGTTGATGCCTGCTTCAAGACCTTTGGTTGCGGATCCACCATCGCTTCTTCTTCTGTAGGTTAGTATCTATTCCTGTATGGGTTTATCTTTACGTTTTTTCATTGGAGGTCATGACATTTTTGGGGTTTTCAGTTCATCTGATTCGGTGGCATTAATAATCCTCGTTATTTTAGAGGGGGAACACATGCTTGTAGTTGGACAAGAAAGTCTAGTTCCTAATGAACAGGGTCGCATCATTACCAATATCAGTAACAAACCTCTGCTTTTGCTTGTTCGAAGCTTGAAATCAAGGATTTCAGACTCAACAGGATCTTGAGTCCACTTAAAGAACCCCGTGTGTTCTGTGATTTCCTTAGCAGGTCCAGTTCTAAGAGATCCGTACTATTGGAGCTAAAATAACCGGCATTGTTGTTGATATCAATGTCACCTACTTGGATTCTGCATTTCCAGATGTGGGTACCAACTAATCTGCTCTTTCCTCGAAGAAGAAGAAGAAGAAGAAGAAGAAGAAAAGGGGATGGTAGTTATGTTTTTTTGTATTCCAAAACTAATACCTCCTATGGTGTCAACTGTTTTTGGGTTTAAATGTAATAAATGAAATTTGATGAATAATTATATACTATAGGCAAACGCGAAATTTGATGAATAATTATATACTATAGGCAGACGCGAGGGTAGGTTGATGTAAATCATACTTATTTTTTTTTATTTTTATTGGTAAATCTAAAATGACTTTACTTACTACATTCCACGTTGAATTCCATTTGTGAGAGCATAGTGTGACTTTTATGCCCATACACTAAAGTATGTGGAAATTACCGTTTTTGTTTTTATGAAAATAAAAAAATTTCATCCATATCAATGCCCCCTATGTGGATTTTATTGATCCCCACATTGGTGTAGAGGATACCCAATTAAGCAACAATCTCTTGCCCATTTTAATTATTAAGAATTGGATTCTTACACGCCTATAATAGGAGCTTTTTCTATGTATTTTTTTCAATTGCCAACTATTGGTAGATAAGTAAGTTTCATTATTCACATGTCAATATTGACCTTTAGCTAGCAACGTATGGCATGTAACAAAAAAAAAAAAAAAAACTTTGAAAATCTTAGGGGGAGGGTGTAAATGATAAGTGTTATACATATAAGAGAATACAAACCAACACATAAGAGGATATTAATTGAAGTAATCTAATTGTCAAATAAATTACCTCACTAATTTAATTGCCAAATAAAAATATTACCAATCAACTTATTTAATGCGGAGAAAGGGGGGAAGAGGAAAGAGAGGAAAAAATTGTGACTCAATGAGAAGAAATCGAACACACACTGGTGGCTTGGATTTTTTTGTGATAGTAAGGACTCAACAAAGTAAAAATTCAGCAACAAAAGAGATGAATCGTATCTCTTTAACTCGAGGAATTTTCACTTAGTTATAAGTTTGAAAAACTATTTGAGTTGCATAAATCCTCATGTATCGACCATCAAGAGTGCCTTAAAAAACGAGGTGGAGGTCATAGGCATGAATAGGGGTGGAGTTTTTGTATTTCATAGGGGGTGGAGATGTCATTTCTATCCCCTATGTTGTCTAGGTGTATGGCTGCTCGACCAATGAGTTATTTCTTACAAAAAAAGCAATAAAGTATTTTTTTGTAAAGGATTGCAACTCCCATGCGTATGTAAAGATTAATGGAAACACACGAGGAAACATCAATAAAAACGTCAATTTCCATTTTAAGAGATCAGGTCCATCATTTCATCCCCTAAGGTGTTTGGGCGCACAAACAGTCCCCCACGTTAGGGGTGTCAATTTGTGGCCCGACCCGACTAAATCGATCGGGACCGACCGTTTATAAACCGGCTTGGCCTGAACAGTTTATTAAACGTGTCGGGCTTGAGCCCGGCCCATTTATAAATGATCGGTCTCAGTTTTGCTACTTGGACCATCGGGCGCCCGACCGAGACCGACCGAATAACGCCCAACCGAGACCGGCCTATTGTGCACCGACTTGGCCCGACCCTTTAATGATTGTAGAATACCTATTTTACCCCCCAAATTAAAAAATAAAAACTAAAAGGTAAAGACATGTTCACATTTTAAATAATGATTATATTTGGTATCATTTATTGATTTATTGTCATTTTTTTTTTACTTGCATGAGTGTGCTGGAATATAAGAGCACATTTTAAAGAAGGCCCATTTAAAAACCAATTAAAGCCTGTTTAACATTAAACATGTCCGTAGCCCAGTTAAGGCCCGACTAAAACCTGATTAAGGTAACCCGATTATAGCCCGAGGCCGACTGACCGAATATAAAGTGTACTATGCGCTCAATAACTAAGCCCAATTAGTTAAATGGGCAGACACGGTGTAGCCTTTGAAAGTCTTTAAGCCCGATTAAGTCCGATCGAAACCGGACCGACCTGACCAGTTGACACCCCTAACCCACGTTAACCATTTTTCTTAAATAAATAATCCATAGTTCATCAAAGCTTTACTGGGCGCTGAGATGTTAAAAAAATAAATAAAAATATTGAAATAAGATTGTCTCAAGTCTGAACCGGCAGGTGGGAAAATTTTGCATCTCATTCACGGGAAAAGATTCACTACGGCACAGCCACAAAAAATGGGTACGCACGCAAATGCTTCACGTGAATTGTACTGACTTCCATTGCCATTGACTTCAACTTTTACGTGTATTGCCATTCTCAAAGAAAACAAGGTTATTACCGGTAATACGCTTTAATTCGTTGATCGGTCCAGTTTTCCTCCTCATGAAACGCATCCTTGTGGATGTCTTGCAGGTTTATTTTACAGAAAGCCAATAAAAATGATCTTCTGGGAACCCCAGTTCGATAGTTATAAACTAAAACAGATCGCTGCCATTCACACAAATGTCTGAAGGTTCTCCTCCACCATTTCCCTGCCTCGATCAACTACTGAAACCCTACCTTAACATCATTTGGAGTTGAATTGGTATCCTCTCACTTCTTTATTAGTTTATTTATTCCCCAATGTTTCCTTGCAGATCTGTTTCGCCGCTAAAACTTGAATCAATGCCGCGTATAGATTTTTTACGTGGACTTGAGTTCTCTATCTATTGAGTATTTCAGCTATTACTTTGGAACTTTTATCTTCTTGTAGGAAGCTGAAAGTTTTATCGGAATCAAACGTATACGCTGAAAATTTATGGTTTATTTGTTTCCGGCATCTTTCTGTTGTAGATCTGGCTTCTGAACTTATCTCTTCATGGAACAGGAGTTGTTACGGTTAGCTAGTTGAGTACGAGGACCAGTTCCTGTTTTTGCTGGTAATTTTTTTTAGGGTTATTTGAGTTTGACGTTTATTCCTTCCGAGATCTGCAACGGTATTGTTTGACGAGACACAGGTACAAAATCTTCTTCTCCTTATTGTATGCTGCTTCGCTATTATGCGATTTAATATGCCTTTTGAACCTAAATTCAATGGGTATGTTTATATTGTTGTTGTTCCATTGAGTCAAGTTTTCTATTTCATTTAAGTTGAACGTGTTTTTGCCGAACCATTTGTTGAATACATCTTGCTTATTTTTTTTTCCCCTCCTTGAATTTACTAGTATTTTTCTATCAGATCGTCGAGACGGGCAAAACCTGATTTTCATGGAGGAAGTTGGGGGCGATGCCGCCTCAGCCGTGGCGCCTCTGGCCAAATGGAGAAATGATTTCTCGAGGGCTTTTCAGTACTATTTGGATAGATCTACTCCTCTTCCAGTCCAAAGGTGGCTGGGAACTCTTGCTGTCGCTGCCATTTATGTTTTGCGTGTGTATTATGTTCAAGGTTTTTACATTGTCTCCTATGGCCTGGGGATATATATTTTGAATCTCTTGATCGGGTTTCTTTCACCAAAGATTGATCCGGAGCTGGAAGGTTTGGATGGGGCTTCATTGCCAACAAAAGGTTCTGATGAATTCAAGCCTTTCATCCGCCGCCTCCCTGAGTTCAAGTTCTGGTAATATAAGATCTCCTTAGTTTGTTAGTCATTTTCACTCCCTATTTTTCTCAGTTTTACATTTTGTCTGCAATTCAGATGTTTCTTAACTAATTTATGTGGTTACAACTCTCTCTCTTTCTCTGCCTTTTTCACTTTGATTGAGATGTTGTTACGATGTTTCTATTTTTCTCTCTTGGTGGGTGAGCAACGTGCCATTTACCATTCAATGTTTTGTAACATTTGCATGCTTGCATCCAGAAGTGTAACGTCAATGGTGTTTGACAAATACAATTAGTTTTTTGTTTCTTTACTTCTGCAACATCCAGTTGGAGGAAGACATGGTCCATCCTAATGAATGGAAATTCTATTTTCAAAAATATAATTAATGGCATCTGTTTTATGTATTTCTTCATATTTAGTATTTTGTCTATTGAGGTTATACTGTTATATGGGCATTTTGTTTATTTTCTTGTTAAACCAGTTTGTGAGAAATTGTTTTGCCTTGGCACCTTGGCACTTGCTTCGTTGTTGGGCTGGAACCATCCTGAGGTGGTTGTGTACTGTAGGGGCTGGGAGTCAAAGTGGGTGGACAAAAGATTTCTGGTCAATGTTATTAAGTCTTTATATTGTCATCGTCCCCCC
>NC_056560.1:19400056-19402113 GCF_013358625.1 Macadamia integrifolia
CCCCCCCCCCCCGGCCCAACTCATGCATTTAATTATTCATGGGATTTTGTTTTAAAATCCACTCTTTCTATTCCTGTTAAACAGGAAGTATATTCAGGTCCACAAAAGTCTATTTAAGAGATTGATTGAAAGAGTTTGGTTTAAAGATTAAACAAAATAGCAATCCTGCTTGACAAAGATCTAATGATTAGATTTGAAGGTGGAACTGACAATATGATGAAATCCTACTAAAAGATGGAAACTTGAAAACCTTTAGCAGAATCAATGTTCAGAATTTTAATGCTTCAATTCAGCAACTAAGATGTGGTCAAACAGCAGCCAGATTTAAAAGTAATAGTGGAACACTAATCTGAGTCCAGATTTCAGAATGTAAGCTAAAACAGAGAAGAGCTGAGAAATCAAACCAGATGTAAGACACTATTGAAATTGATAGCAAGATACTGGTTTTGAAAGAAGGAATAAGATATAAATAAAATCCGATAGATAGTTCTGAAATCAGAGTTGGAAAATCAGGTTCTATGACATAGAAATTCAGAATTCCTACATGAAGAAAGAATTTCATAAAACAGTGAAATGCTGAGATTGACCTGTTTGATTGAAGAAGAAGAATATAAGAAAGAAGGGGTTATGTGTTCAAGAATTCTCTAGCAGTGAGGTTGCTGAATCACCACTTCAGGGATCCTACTGAATCACCACAGCAGGGAGGTACTGAATCACTACTAAGTCAAAGGCTGAAGCCATAATCTCATTCATCAAATTCATGAGCAGGGCCGTAGCCCCTTACAAACTTATATAAGAGATTCAAAACAAGGCTCAAACTAAGCCTAAAACTCCTCCATCTAATAGCTTACTTTAGAGGTGATCTTAAGTTACTAGGATGCTATAAAATAATGAAGAAAACAACTGGAAATAAGGCTGGTCTCATAGAAACCTGATCCATCCCAACTAAAACACTGTACTATTATTTAAAAATAGAGGAATAGGACTCTAACTAGACCCCATAACTTAATAAATCCCGTATTCATTCTTCCTACCCATATTTTAGGCCCATTAAAGTGCCCTTTTACAATAAAAATCCATTGGACTAAAGGCATAACATGTATAGTACCAACCCAAGGCTTATCTTCACTAAAATAAGCCTACTTTTGTGTTTTATTTGTATCAATAGGCCATGTTCAAATTTCACCCTAAAATTCAATTTCGATTTACCTAACATGTATAGACCCCAACCAAGGCTTATCCCACTTTTGTGTTTTATCTGCATCAATTGGCCATGTTTAAGTTTCACCCTGAAATTCAATTTGGAGTTGCCCTCCTGTGTATGTCGAAGCAACTTCCATAGTCCTATGCACCCTATTCATAAACCTGGATTTGTAATGATTTGTTTTGCGACGTGGCCAACTCAGTTTGGTTGAAACTTGACACGTGGGCTAGGTACCTTCAGGCCTACCTGCCCACAAAATTTCAGCACCGTCGAGCTTACTGCATGGCAGAACTAGGTGCCTGGCATACTCCCTTTCCTCATTTATAGTTTTATTACATTCAACTTTTTTGGTTGTTCTTGTTCCTTCTGGAAGATCAATTAGTTGCATTGCTAATCCAAAAGAAATTGCTTAGCTTTCACCTTGCTAAACTATAAAATGCTCTATGTATTGAGTTGTATCTAAATGAGTGATTTATTGTCACCGTGTAACTATTGTGGATGTCAAGGATAAGTTTGCTGGATGAAGCATCATTTTATTTTTATGAGGAAAAATGTTGAATTATGTCCCAAATTTCTGAAATTTGTGTAAGAACAGTTACAGACCTTGTCGGTTGCTACTCATGAAGAAAATAGTGAAAAGGAGGAATTGATTTCTTAACCCAATACTTTTACCGTGAGCAAGTGTTTCTTTCCTCTTGTGAAAACCTGGAAATTCCAAAAAGTATACCGAGGCCTCTGAAACTCTAGCTGTTTTTGTTGAAAGAAGGTACAAGTAAGCAATGAGCTATGTTTAAGCAAATTTTAGACTACTGGAAGGTTGGTAATTTTTTTTCTTTTTTCTGGGGGGGGGGGG
>NC_056560.1:19402133-19403132 GCF_013358625.1 Macadamia integrifolia
GGGGGGGGTTATTTTTAATTGTTTTTAAACTTATACGTGAAGATATGATTCCTATTGACATTTTAGAACATGGGATAGAATTTCACATGAGATTTTGTTCAGTCAATAATTTCAACAAACTTAGGCAAGAGATTCATTTTCTCCAGTTTGTGTGGTGCTTGGGATGTATCCTGTGAATGTGAGTGGTATTATTTCTCCCATCCCACATGCAAAATATTTACTTGGACTTGAGATTCCTTCCAGCTGTGCTATATATCCATTTCTATGGGGGGTCTTTGAGTACAATCCATAGAAGGTTAAATAATTTGTCTTTGACTAGCATTAATTGGCCCACTCAGAAATGTAGATTTGCCCCCCCCTCCCTTTTTATGAGCCCGTGGTCTTGGAGGAACTTGAGCTTCTTCCAACTTTCTTTTAGTGTCATTGACAATGTCATGTTCAGTTGAAGCCCTGATGAAATTTTATTTCATATTTTCTTAAATACCATTTTATGAAAATTTGTTTAGGCTTATACTTTCATAGTTTTCCCCACCTTTTACAGCCATAGTAGTCCAAGGATTCAAGGATCCATGGCTTCAGTCACGGTTCAGCTGAATTGGATTGGGATAGGCCTAGACCTATCGAATCCTAGTTTCACCGAAGGTGGCATTCCTGGTTTGTTTTCCCTGGTGATCTGTGAAGGATCAGCTTATACTGGTCTGAATTGGTCCTGTTCAATCTATAATCCAGGATCCTGATCTCTGAAAACCTTATGGTAGTCTTCTTCTCCTTTGTGTGGAAGATGGTGTCATAAAAACTATTTGACTGATTATAATTTGGGTGTAAGGGGAAACATAACCGACTGAAGCATGGTTGGAATGCAAAGCAAAGACTACACCTTGCTCAGTTGGTTGTTGCCTTGCCGGTAGATTGCAGGCTCTTAGGAGGTCATGAATTCAACTCTGCTGTCTTCACCTTGTGCGATAAGGCACAACACCCTTTCCCCCCTCCGCCCCCACT
>NC_056560.1:19403165-19406336 GCF_013358625.1 Macadamia integrifolia
AAAGAAAAAAAAAAAAAGAAAAAGAAAAATAAAAAGAAAAAGAAAAAGGTAGAAGAAGAAGAATGCAAAGCGGCTTGTTTTGCCACATGGATTTTTAGTCATTCAGTCTTTCTGACCATTGGATAGGTGCCTTGATATAGGCCATATGTCAAATTTTATAGCCTATGTCAATCATATGGCCACTGTGTGCCAGCCTTTTCCCATGTATTTTCAGTGGTTCTTGTATTTCATTTAGCAGTACAATGATTTTGAGAAATCAGATTGAAAATAGATCCATGATTCGCCGATGATGGGGACGATATATCCACTTAGTTTGGGCCCCATCAACATGCTGCAGTGGGCCCCAAAAGCCTCTTCAGTTGGATAGCATTCCCACTGCACGTCAGCAGGCATCCCTACCCCCTAGTTCAGTTTTGCTGCCCACATTTGCTGTGTATATGGTTTTTTTTTTGGGTTCAAAGTTGGTGCAAAATGGCGTTTTAAGTTTGTGGTGTAGAGATGTCAAACATTTATGTAAAGTTTGATCTCACACTTGGAAACTTTGCTGGGCATATTTTTTTTTTTTTTTAGGTGAGTGTTTGAAACAAATCACAAGAGACAGTTAGGATGTAGAATTCTTACATATCAAGATTATAACCCTCAGATTGATTTCTACACCTTGCTATCACACCTAGTTAAACAAAGGGAAACGAGAGTGGAAAATGATTCTAGAAGAGGAGAGCAGTTGGAACTTAGTAGGAAGCGGAGTGAGTAACCAATTACACGCCATATATTTAATCTTCTCACGTGTCTTCATCTTTTGTTTCTAATGTTTTTCTTGTGGGATTTTTTTGGAAGATGGTAAATGATAGAGATGCATTTTCCTCCAGACAATCTGTTTTTTTGTTCTTGTTTAGTACTATTTTGTAGGCAAAAGTGTTTAGATCTTTCACCTATGCGTTATAATCAATTGACAATCGTGTGTGCTTTCTAATGATGGTCAAATTTCTAATGATAGATGATTGTCCAATACAGACTTGGGGATAACTGTATGTCTGTCTCTCTTTATTATGGTTCTTAGGTATTCTATCACAAAGGCCTTTTTGATAGCCTTTGGTATGACTTTCTTCTCAATGTTCGATGTCCCGGTCTTTTGGCCTATCTTGCTGTGCTACTGGGTTGTTCTATTTGTTCTGACAATGAAGCGACAGATTCTACACATGATCAAGTATAAGTATGTTCCAATCAGTCTGGGAAAACAGGTGAATTTCCAATATTTAAAATGGTTGTTGCTGTTTACCTCGCAATGCAATATTGTCCTCGTTCCATTTTCCTCATGATTTCTCTCCTTAATTTTGGCAGAAGTACACTGGAAAGAAGCCTTCTCCAAGTGGTAGCGGTTTACCCAGGGACTGAAGTTTGTTGAATCCATACAACCTGAAAGGGCAACAAGAAAGATGATTTATGGATCATGTAAAATTTCTTCGTTTTAGGTTATCCCAATAGAAATTAGAACATATATTTCAGGTCATTATGTGTGTTTAGTATCAAAGTTACGCTTATGCCCTTGGCTTTATTTGTGGCCAGCAAAAATTACATTGAAATTTTCTGTGCATACATATATGTTGGAAGATTTTTTGTTTCCTGTTGCCACATTCAAATGACGCCAATGTAATTTGCATGACTTGAAAGTGTTGCATATTGTGTCCTCTTTAACCAGTTGAATTGTGTTGCATATTTTGTCCCCTTTTTCTTTTTTTGGGGTGGGGGGAGGGGGTAGAGAGCGGATCATGTTCATGTACGAGAACGTTCTTGTCTGTGGATTTAGAATTAATTTTCTCTCTCTTCATTTAATAAATTTTAAATCTATGGACCAGGGGCGTACGATTTAATGATTCTTGTACATGAACTTGATCTGTTCAGAGTGGCTAATGGGTATGTACAAGTTTAGTATTTCTTGGCCTTGTATTGGGGTATCTCTTCATTTCTGGCACTTTGTGTAGCCCATCTCGTTGGATAGTGATTTTCTTTCTGGCTCTAGAAATTGAAGCAGGTCAATCGCCCGGGGATAGTGATTTTCTTTTCTGGCTCTAGAAATGTTGTTGCCTCACCATGGAAAAACTCGAGGTTGAACATTTTGAGCACTTGGATGGGACTCCTGGGGTAGTAGTACACTTTTCAACATTCTCATACGGTGGAGAGCAATTATGAGATCACAGTGGTTATTTTCCCTTCACCCAAGGTGAAGAAAACCTTTCTCCAGTCTCCATAGAAAAATGAGCTACTTAATTTGAATTTGTTTTATGTTGACATAAACAACCGAAGTATGAATTTAACAAATCATTTTGTCTTGTCTACCCCATCCACCCTGATGAATTTATATTGAAATATCTTTTTGTTGACACAAAAAAGGTGGTCGTCTACTCGTTTTTGGTGGTGGGAAGACTAGATACCCTTGTTTTGGGACTTTTTAATCTTATCTAGACACTGAAAACCTCTTTTATTCTTTTGTTTTTTACCTTTGTTTTTCTTTCTATGAGTTCACAAGAAAGACTCCACAATTAGGTCTAGGCGGCTCTATGTCTGGATTTGACCGAAAAAGTTTCCTATTCTAACGGAGCCTGGCTTGACCGTTTGGGCTGGACTGGTTTTAAAAACTGCATGAAACCATAAACTACTTGAAATGCCTAAGATTAAACTAAAACTGTAAACTATGGAATATAGGGTTAAAACTTGAAATAAGTCCTGCTATGAATTTCGTCGTTGGATAATAAATTAACCAAAGTTGTAGGTGGCAGGCAAGAGAAGAGGTAGGGTAGCTTTAATGACACTTGAAGGAGGTACCTTCTTTCACCTAAAAAACAGGAGGTAACTTCTGGATAAAAATCGTCTGTTTTTCCCTTTCCTGTTTATCTTGTGTTTTGCTAGTTGTAGAAGATGACACGTGTCATCAACGGTCAAGATTAATTCAGTTGGGTGAGGGTTATTACATCCAGTTTGATTTTTAATTCAATCTTGGCCGTTCACTTAAAGTAATGCCACATGTCGCCTTCTGAAGGTAGCAAAACAAGAAAAACAGACGATTTTTTTCCGTAACTTCTTGCGTATCACATAGAAAACCTTTTAATTCAAGAAAATTTAACTTTCTTCTTCACGTGCAGGAACACTTTTTGCACGCTCAATATCAACTCT
>NC_056560.1:19406421-19501943 GCF_013358625.1 Macadamia integrifolia
AAAAAAAAAAACCGATGTTACTACCAACTAATATAGTTAGCTGAAAAAAACAGATTTGAATCTGATTCTATCGTTCATGATTCTGATTATGTATGATTCCTAAGTCTGGTTTTGCCATTTCATGTGTTTGATTCATTGTTTTTTATAACATCGAGAAAAAAAAGGGGGGGATCCAAAATATTGTTTTTTTATTTTAATAAAAGGTGGAAAAATGATAGAATGGTGTTAGATGTCTCATGGCTAACTTGAGATTAGATTGTATTGTCACATTGATGAATGATAATGGCATTTTATGACTAACGTCTGGATTTGCTTAAATTAATATATTAAATAGAAGTATTTTTATGATAAATTGAGATTTTAAAAATTTTAAAAATATTTATTTATTTTTCTTGAAATGATTAGTAAATATGCATTTATTGGAGATAACCAGTGCTTAATTTCTAGAGAACACATTAGATTCAGAAGTAATTCCTCATGAAATTTATGCCAAAATTTTTTCCTCAACTTTGGTATGGAACCCCAATGGTATGAGCCTCATCAGAAGAGGTTGCACTTCTGTAGCGAGTTCTGCTGCATATGAGGAGCCTTCTTTCATGGTCAGAGGCCTTTGTACAAGTAAGGGGCTTGATGGTTTGTGTACTGAAGGGAGTTGGTCGTGGAATCACTTGGTGTGAGAAGAGTGTCGGTCAGAAGGTTTGATTAAACCAACCTTTGTATTGAAAGATTTTTTCAATTTTGATGATGGCTGATACTAATAGGTATCGATCGATCCTATATCAATACCTTTTTTTTCTTTTAGGGTAGAATACCAATACCTAAAACCATGGGAATGGAACATAGCTACCGAGACCAAGCCCTCACACTTGCAAACCATCAAGCGCAACCACCGACCATCAACATGCACCGTGTGGGGACTGGCTGTGGAATTAGAAAGGAAAGATTTAACTAATCTTCATTGCAGTGTGCGCATTCGACAACACTCCCAAGTTCCAAGCCCAGGTCCCAACGATCAACACCGACACCAACAGACAGCCACTCGCTTGTTTTTTTTCTGGTTCAAACTTCCACGAACGAGCGTTTGGTTTGGTCATAAGAAATAGTTAGCCACCCCATAGCCCAAAGGCTTACCGTTTTAGAGTGTTCGATTGTCTCTCTAAGGGCCCGTTTGATAACGTTTCAAGAAACACATATCTGTCGTTTCTGTGTCAAGAAACGGAACAAAAAATGTTTGACAAAACAGTTTTGTTTCACTTGTTTTCAGAAATAAAAATTGAAATTTCTTCCTATTTATGGTTCTAGAAATGCCCCAGACGAAATAAGTTGAATTTGTTTCTGTATTTCTGTAAAACGACTACAATCAACGAAAATCCAATGCTTGCGCTCGGGAGAACTCATCCCAGAATGACCTCAGTAAAGAGTCCCTGTACTCTGCATTTGATGGGTGTCTACAACTCCTTCGCAAGCATTTCCTCAGGGCGGCATCATCGAAGCTTCATGACACCGATTAGATTGCACGTTAGGCAAGCAAACTTCACTGGATTATGGACATCTTGATCGATCGCGGAAGATACTTCAAGACTTGGGCATCTCGGAGGGATCTGTCAGAAGCCCAACCTAGGGTTCTTGCGAAATCCTCCTCGCCACCACCGCCACCTGCAACGCTTCAGTCGCCCTCATTGCCGCCCTCGCTAGATTTCCTCTCAAAATCCTTGATTGGTACTCCTCCTCCACCTCCTCTGACCCTTCCAATCTCAATGAAGCTACCCTACATGGGAGCCATCTTGTAGGGGCGGAAGTAATAAGTTGTCTTGCAATTGGGGCAGAGATTAACGGCCTGGTAGCCTCCTTTGTCGCCTGCAGCCAAGGAAGAAGTGGGGGTGACGATTAGAGAAAAACAGGTCCATCTGCTTGGACCAGCGAGGGCAATTGGCCTCAGCTCGAATCTTGCGGGTCTTAAAGTCATCAGAGCTGCCCTCCCATTTGTGGCACTACTGGAGGTGGAAGACGATGAGAGACTCCCTGCGGCGGTAGGAGCCGACGTGGAGGTAGTTGAACCGAGTGGTGATGGGCAATTTTTGGTGATGAGCCGACGTGAAGGTTCTCTGAGCAGCTTCAATGGTGGTCCGTCGATTAAGCACAGAGGAATGGAAAGAGATATTTTTGCATTATATTGTCTAAAAAAAAAATTCTACAAGAAATGTTTTGAGAAATAAGGTTTATCAAATACCTAAAAGTCCGTTTCTGTATTTTCGGACACAAAAACGGTAAAAACGTTATCAAACGGGTCCTAAGTCTTGAGTCTCACGTGCTTTTGCGAGAAAGCAGTAATTAGTGAAAAATGGATTTATCATGGAAAATGGATGGACAGCCACAATAAATCTCTTTTGAATTTCATACGCGTAAATCACAAGTCATCACAAAAACAGATCAAACCAGACGGATACCAGCACAAGACAGACCTTCTAAGATCTCCCAATCCAAAATTCCACCCAGTTCTCCCAGTCCCTGAAACACATTCGTTCCGGATCGCCTATTGTTTCAAATTTTAATTGACGCTGTAATTTTGCAGGTTTAACCCTTTATTCCCCACTTTTAGTAGATCAATAATTAGTAGGTGATCACACATACACATCACAGTGGGGTATAGAAACTTGAGAAAAGAGAGAGTTTTGTTTCTTCCTTTTTTTGGGCTCTTAGCTTCGTTTTGTTTTCCTCTTCTTCTTGTGAACGTGATTCCATTTTTGTTCTCCTTATCAATGCAGTCCATCGAAACGAATCGAATCGACATCGACATCACTAGACTCGGACAAATCTGTTTTGATTTAGATTTACTTGTTTGTTCATAGATTTCACACAAATTGTAGGAAATATCCATTTTCTTTTCATTGCCAGTTCAAGAAGAAGACGACTTTACCATCTTTTCATGATCTGAACCCTAAAATGTGCTATTCGGTTCTCGTTTGAGTCCATTTTTGTTTATTATTTTAATGCATCAATTTCCCCCCTTTCTTTTTCATTCGAATAGAAATCTAAGACGTGTTGAGCTGTTATTCTATCTTCTTCTCTTGTTTACTTCTCCCTCACTCTCTCCCTACTCTGTTTCTGTTTCGGTGGCCTGCAGGCTGTAATCGAGTAAGAGAATTTTTGGACTATTCAACCAAATCTACAGAGCTCCATTATAAGAACATCTAAATGTCTCCCTTAACTGAACTGAAGACTCTTTGCTTCAACTTCTCTCGCACCCACGCGTCCGTTTTTCCTTAACTCTCTCTCTCTTTCTCTGCTACTTTTTTTCTTTTGTTTGCTTCTCTTTTGAGGGTAGATTGTCTCATTGTCATGTGGGTTCTGTCATCTTTTGGAGGCTGGAGCTTATCAATCCTCGCTGGAGCTCTTTGAGAGTTATTGTGACTGAGGTAGGTTTCTGACATCACAGAGGGAAAAGGAGGAAAATAAGGAGGGATTAATGGCACCGTCGTTTGGTTGGTGGGCGAAGAAGAACCACCGTGGAATGCCGGTGGTCGTGAAGATGGAGAACCCTAACTGGTCCATGGTTGAGTTAGAGGGTCCTCTGAAAGAAAACTTCCTCCTTGATGGAGGGAGAAGTGAGAACGATGACAAGGTTAGAGGGAAGAACGCCAAACAGCTCACTCTAGTTCTTCTCCTAAGAGCTCACAGGGCTGCTGGCTGTCTCACTTCCATCGCTTCGGCAATGTTGGGTCTTGCTGCCGCTGTAAGGCGTCGGTTGGCTTCTGGAACGACCGATTCGGAGATTGGGAGCGAGATCGAGAATGAGAACCCTAGAGTTAGGAGGCGAATCTATGCTTTTATCAGGGTTTTCTTGTGGTTCTCCCTCCTGTTGTTGGGGTTTGAGGTTGTGGCCTACTTCAAGGGTTGGCATTTTGGGACTCCCGACCTGCAACTGCAACGCATCTTGTCCACGCCCTGGGGAGTCCGGGGGATTTTTGATTCTCTCTATTCTAAATGGGTCATGATCAGGCTGGAGTACCTCGCTCCAACTCTCCAATTCCTCGCCAATGTCTGTATTGCTCTCTTCCTCATACAGAGTGCCGACCGTTTGATCCAATGCTTGGGTTGCTTCTGGATCCGATTGAGGAAAATCAAACCAATCCCCCCCAGAAGGACAAATGAGGATATTGAATCCAACGATGGCAATGTAGGCGACTTCTTCCCCATGGTTCTGGTTCAGATTCCGATGTGCAACGAGAAGGAGGTAGCTTTCGCCTCTCTAAACGCCCCTGCCCATTGCTCTTCTTCCTCTTTTTCTCTGTTCAAAGGTTAAAGTTTAAAGTTGGAATTTTGGTCTGATTCACTGACTGCCTTTGTTTAAGGTTTATCAACAATCCATTGGTGCCGTCTGCAACCTAGATTGGCCGAGGTCGAATCTACTGATCCAAGTGCTGGACGATTCCGATGATCCGACAACACAATTGCTGATCAAGGAGGAGGTTCATAAATGGCAGCAGGAGGGTGCCCCCATCGTCTACAGACATCGGGTTATCAGGGACGGGTACAAAGCGGGCAATCTCAAGTCCGCTATGAATTGCAGCTACGTCAAGGACTATGAGTTCGTCACCATATTTGATGCTGATTTCCAACCCACCCCAGACTTCCTCAAGAGGACAATTCCTCACTTCAGGGTATACACCTTTCCTCTAGTATCATTTTGAGCTTGCAGTTACTGAAAACAAGAAAGACATGGGAAATTGCTGTGGTTTTTTTCTGGTTGGGTTGCTCTTGTCCTAATGGGGTTTGCTTGCAGGGCAACGATGAATTGGCATTGGTTCAAGCCAGGTGGTCGTTCGTGAACAAGGATGAGAACCTGCTCACGAGGTTGCAGAACGTAAACCTGTCTTTCCACTTCGAGGTGGAGCAGCAGGTGAATGGGATTTTCATCAATTTCTTTGGCTTTAATGGGACTGCTGGTGTGTGGAGGATAAAGGCTTTGGAAGAATCAGGTGGATGGATGGAAAGGACCACCGTTGAGGACATGGACATTGCCGTCCGGGCTCATCTCCATGGCTGGAAATTTATCTTCCTCAATGACGTTGAGGTGAGCTACTAGTTTAACTAGGCAATGAAACTCGGATTTTAAAATTTAATATTCTCGCTAACAGCTTCCGGTTTTTTCTTTGTTTCAGTGCAAATGTGAGCTACCAGAATCTTACGAAGCTTACCGTAAACAGCAACATAGATGGCATTCTGGGCCGATGCAGTTGTTTCGCCTCTGTTTACCCGACATTATCCGATCAAAGGTACTTGAAGAGAGAAATTTTGAGGCTTGCTTCTTTTTTTTTTTTTTTGATCATGTTAATAGATTCACAATTTAGTCAATGTGTTCTGTTTTTTTAACTTAAATTGCTCACTATTTTTTTCTGTGGTTTCCAATTTGGGGTGGTGGATGCAGATTAGTGTGTGGAAGAAAGCCAACCTCATCTTCCTCTTCTTCCTCCTCAGAAAATTGATCCTACCTTTCTATTCTTTTACCCTCTTCTGCATAATTCTTCCATTGACGATGTTCGTACCAGAAGCAGAGCTTCCGGCCTGGCTGGTGTGCTATATTCCAGTAACCATGTCTTTCCTAAATATCATGCCGGCCCCAAAATCCTTCCCCTTCATCGTGCCATACCTTCTGTTCGAGAACACCATGTCAGTGACCAAGTTTAATGCCATGGTGTCGGGCCTCTTCCAGCTGGGGAGTGCTTACGAGTGGGTGGTCACCAAGAAGTCTGGGCGTTCCTCCGAGGGTGATATTGCGTCTGTGGTTGAGGAGGAGCCCAAGAAGCAGCAACAGAAGGAGCAAGGAAAAAAGAAGCACAACAGGATATATACGAAGGAGTTGGCGTTGGCTTTTCTTCTGCTTACTGCGGCGGCGAGAAGCTTGCTTTCTGCGCAGGGTATACATTTCTACTTCCTCCTATTTCAGGGAATTTCTTTCCTGTTGGTGGGTCTCGACCTGATTGGCGAACAGGTCGACTGACTGAGCAACTCAAAACTCAAAAGAGACAGAGATAGGCAGAGTGGGGTGCCGCCGTGACGGATGAATGTTTGGAACCCTAGAGTGAAGTGGGCGAGTGGGCGGGCGGGCGATGGATTCGAGTGACAGTGCTGTGCTCTTTATGAGAAGTGATAAGAATCCCGAAATAACCATATACAATTGTCCATTCCTCAAAGGCTAACTCTTCCCAAAGTAATTCTTTTCTTGTAGATACTATTTTTTTCTTTTGGGAAGATCCTAATTCATATCAGCTGTAAATGCAATTCAATTAAGCAAAAAAAGTTCCCAATACAACATAAACTTGTGGTTGCGGCTTGGGACTGATCAGAACTCAGAAGGGGTTGGTTAACGAAAAAGGCAAATCAATGTAATGGACAAACCTCTTCAATTATTGAAATTTGAATCACATGGGAAGAATTCGACCAAAACTCCAGATCTGTGTCCGTAATCCTTGTTTTCTCTCCCCCAAGGACAGATCATCAATAATACTATCTCGTGTCTACTTCCACGGGCAGCACAATTTTGGCCGCTCGTCTATGTCCTCTACTACAAGGAGACAAATTTTGTATATGAGCTTGTAGAGGTCCCCTACACAATTGGCCTCAAGTCATGTGTATCTCAAGTGGGGAAGACAGAAAAGGAACATATGCATAAAGCAAGAAGGTTGTGACCTGTGGGTCTAATATCAGAATTACAAAGGTGGCAGCAGCCGCATGGCCCTCAAACCAGTGCAGGGCCAATAAAATGCACTTATGGGTATCAACATGAATGGGATCTTTTCTTTTAGTGGATGGAGCAGTATTTACTGCACCTGTGCCTAGTGACTAGATAGCTTTCTTTTTCTCATATCTGATATAATAGCTGGGCAATTCAAAACCATGAAATAATGTGTTACCTACCATTCAAGCCACAATTGACTGCCCTATCAATTAGCTTAGTCGAGCATCGGGATTAATTCAATCAGAGACACAACTAAAATAAATGAAAATCTACAGCGCATTGGAGATTTACGGGGAGACTGAAAGGCGCAATCCTGTTCCCCAAACAAGTAGCATTCTCACCAAACATCATATCTGGTTACTTCATTAGTTAACCTCATTATTTGACAAACCTTTCTGTTCCAACGGGCAACTGCACTTAGCCTGGACCAGACCATCAGAAAAATGTCATGGAACAAGGATGAGCTAATGTTTATCTGTGATCTGCTCACACCTTTTAACTAGATAATCAAGGCCTCCACAAGGGCAGACATTTGCTAATTGTCTCACATCCACACTACTGACTGTCTACTTGAGGGACTGATCTGGCTTCAGAATGTTCTTAAGCTTCTCATTTGCAGCAACTAGTTCAGCAGCTATCCCTGGTTCATTGGCTGAATGACCTGCATCTGGGACAACCTGTTACACAGCAGCAGACTTCTTAATAATTAAGCTACTGAAAAGCAAAGACAAATCAATATTCTCTGCATTAACGATCAGCTAAGACAGCCAGACGAGAGTCTCCTTAAAGGAGTTCTCTCCACACAATCTACCGCTGATATGATAATCCCATATACAGGTATACACTAGGCCGATGGAATGGAACTTG
Organism: Macadamia integrifolia; assembly: GCF_013358625.1. Lineage (NCBI taxonomy): Eukaryota > Viridiplantae > Streptophyta > Magnoliopsida > Proteales > Proteaceae > Macadamia > Macadamia integrifolia. The sequence goes on from NC_056560.1 coordinate 19,414,028, forward strand.
TATTGGCAGTGACCTATCTATGCTTTCATATATATTCCATGATGGCTATACCAATAAGAAAACCAACATACAATGAAAAGCACATACAAAAAGGTTATGGCATTTGAAGCAATGTCAAAAAAATTTGCACACACCAATTCAGTTCATGGTTAAACAAGAAACATCAACTATTTTTTTTCATGCAGCAGGCTGGGCCTTCTGTTTTGAGTGGACCAATAGGTATTTGAAAAATGAAGCATCATCATGAGAGAGAGAGACATTATTTCTGACTTTCCAATTATAACCAAAATTCTCTCTTTTAGGGTTTTTTTGTTGCTCACTCTCGGCCTGCACTAGGGTTTTGTTAGAGCAAACACCAAGAAATATGAAAATAAATAGTCAATAGATCTGCACGACACAGAGATTTAATGAGAATCACACACCAGTGTGGCGTGCTACATCATTGGGCGAAGAAGAAGATGTTTCACTATGCAGAAGAGATATTACACCCAACCAGCGGCGAGAAAACATGCCCTGAAACCCTAGCTCAAAAAACCCCCCAAAATACAATGACTTTCTCAACAAGACAACAATACATTATATACTCCAAGTCCCAGGTCGACCCATCGGGTCGTGGTCGATCCGGTACATAGCCCCTGTCACCCCCATACGAGATCAGTGATGGGCCCAACCCCTCTGCTTCCATCACAGATATCAGAAAACTTCTCATTCGGGTCGCCACCAAAATATGTCGGAGCGGGTCAATCTTCAAAATGGGTCAAGAATTCAAGACAAACTTAACACATTTGATGGCTGAAACGACCCCCTTGCAATCCTTTTCCCTTAATTGTCTTCTCCAAACTATGGGGTTGTCCCCAATGATTCAGAGTTGGATGTATCTAAACCTTTTTCTAACAATATTTGGGTAATTTCCAGAACTTTCACAAATGGAGTGCCCACATACACACCAAAATTTGAATGCTAAGCCTTTTACATATCAGAAGTTACCAAGTTTATTGGTTGCATACATTGGCATATCCATTGATCACCAAAACAAGAAAAGAAACACAAAATTAATATAAGCAAACACAGAGAGAAAAAGAGACAGTGATATCTTAATATGCCCAGAACACCCATTAAAAACCAAAACACCTATTCTCATAGAACATTAATACAATCTACAATGAATGAGCTATCAAAACTAGCAGCACAACATAATGCGACTTCACAAAAGAGAACTAATGCAGTTGGGTGATGGAAGGGATCTCTTTGATTTGGAATTTTTTTTTTATTTACTTTCTTTTATTGGTTAGGAATTAGATTGACAATCTTTTATTGAGATTTGATTTTTATTTCAGTTTCTATCTAGGCTAGTTTCCATTTTTAATTAGTTACCATTGAGATGCTTTGAGTTTTCCTTTAAGTAGTCATGTAATACAATATGGAGCTTTAGATTTGAAATTTGAAGAATAAAATTTGATTGAAGGTTTTTTTGCTTTTGAAACCATGGCTGATTTCTCTCTATCTCCGCCCTCTGAAATCTCTCCTCTTCCCCTTTCCCCATCAATCGCTGGTTTCTTCTTCACTATTATTGTTGGAGTGTATCAGTGACCCTTGCTGCCCTGTTTTGAGAGGATGCTGGTGACCCATAGAAGTCGATAGTTCTCCTTCATCTCATCTTCTTTCTTCAGCAACTTTTGGGGGTTAGTTCACCATGGAAGGCCGACCTTAAACCTTGAATCTCAGACCTGAAAGTGCTCCCTGCTGTAAGCCACAAAACCTGCAACTCAGGTTATTTAAAACTACCGCTCAAATCTGATTGAAGAGGAATTTGTTCTTCTTTGCTTGGTGTTTCGAAGTGTCTTCCGGTGGGAACCAAAGGGCCATAGAGGATCCAAGCTTCGCCCAAGGTTTGGGGCTGAATCGATGTGCAGAGAGAGAGTTCTCATCACGAACTCTCTCCCTGCCATCTCTCTTTGTTTTGCTGCTGGTTCTTGTTTCTGTCGTGAGGTTGAAGACAACCTCATAAAGTGAGTGTTTTAATTTTTTTTCCCCCTATTTCCTCAAGTGCCGTACCTTTTATATTTATTTTGGTCTGTCCTTAATTTAAATTCCTTTTCCTAGTTTGTCCTTGACCATATGTTTGTTTTTTCCACTCAAGTCACTTTTGGTTTTCCTTTGGTTAAGTTCCACTTAATTACAAAACTGTCATTCTGTTACACGGTTCTACTTATTTACAGAATTGCCATTCTCTTTAACTTGAGTTTAATTACAATTCTGCCGTTGGTTATTGTTATTGTTTATTGAATGTCCAAGTGGGCCCTAAGTGATCCGGATCTGCATCAAGAACCAAGTAAAATAATTTAAAATTCAAAAACAAAAGCCAATATCATTTTCCACGGATTTGGAAATAAGCATATGCAACTAATAGAATCAACTGTCTACACCATAATGGGTTACTACATTTTCCATGTGATATTAGCAGAGAGAGTCTAACAAGGAGCTCCTGTGGGCATAACGTATGTTGTGGTCTAATGTGTCCCAACTCCCAACTTGTGTGATGACATGTTTCTTCTTACCTTTAATTCTGCTTCTGGCCATGCTTTATGAAGATCCCATGCTGACATCATTGGGCAGCAAACATCATATCTTCCCTGTCAAATCAACATGCTAAATTTGTTCAGTGTCAGGTCTACACTCCTCTGCTAGGATATTTCCACTATCAATAGAACTTCCATGAAAGTTTGTCCAGGGTCCTCAACTCTGCCAATATAATAATTTTAAGTGATGAATTAATCAATAAAAAAAACCTCAATAATAAATCACAAATCACCTGTACGATTATAGTTGTAATATGCCTTATCTTCTCAATGTTGTCCAACAGGAATGATTCCGAAGGAAAAAATCCCTTGTTCATAAAGTAATGATTTTCGATCCTTGCAAATGCCTGTATACAGCAAAAGCAAATATAACGCATAAGACTACACAATAATTTCTATTAAACTCAACTTAATTGAGAATTACTCTCAAGGGAAAAAAAGATCCTTAATCCAATTAATTGGGGTTGACTAAATGGATCCTATTATGCCATTCAACTCAATTCAAAGCTGTACTTGTCAATCTTAACCCATGTATTGTCTTTCCTAACCTTTTCTCACAAAATCCCTTTTTGCATAATAGTTTATATAAAATATAGCTCACTACTGCTCAGTAAAGAGCTTACAATGTCTGCTGCTATAAGGATCAACGCAATAATTCTTACCAATATTTGCTATCCTATCACGTACATCGCAGTAATACTATGCTAGTGTAAATTGTAAAACAATATAGAAATAAAATAACTCACCAATGAAAATTTATCATCATCGCCTTTTTTAATGTTCTCTTCATTTGGATGAAGATGGGCAGTCATCATTTCCCATTTGGTCCAGGCTCTAGCTGCTGCAAACTATGAACGGATGACACAAAGAAATGAAAAGCTAATTGTGAATGATATAACAATAAATTCTAGTGCAAGATTAATCAGGTCAGGCAGGAGATAAATGACAAATAGCATGCAGATAGGACCAATGAAATTTCTGAAATGCCTATGTGCAGAGGTAGGACTTTAGGTTAAAAAATTCTGTTAGCATAATCAGGTCTTATGATAATCTCTAATCAATTCTCTTACACAGAGAATCTGAGTATGCCATAAATTCATATATAATCTACACGAATTAAAACTATCAAGCCATTAAGAAATGTCAAAAATAAAGTTGAGGATGTCTTGCTCCTTCAAGCAACACATCAACTGATGAAATAAAATCATATAGGGAGGCCATAGCTCAAAGTTTGTGCTGAGAAGTTTGCCGAGTAAACATTCGGACTTCCAGTTGGCTATCCAGGTTCATATTATACGTCTACTGAATCAGTAATCTTCTTGTATTTTCTTATTAAAAACTACAGTGTTGAAGTGTTTGTGGTTAATTCAAGAACCAAAAACAATTACTGATAACCCTTACTTGTGTTTCCATATCCTCAGAGTTCAACCTCTTGCTGTAGGCACTGATGAAACAGTCCCTTTCATTTTCTGGAATAAGATCTCTGAAGGGCTCCCAAGCTGAACATTGAGAAGAAACATCATTAGCAACAAGACACAGACCACCAAGCTCAAGAGAACAATCAATTTCTATGTCATATCCAAATAACATGACGTACATCATAACTTCAATTCTCTTTACCCATTACTATTGTCTTTGAATCTTCACTTCTTATCAGCAGAATTCTAATATACGAAAGCAACAGGGCATGAAAGGTCCAATCCAATAATAGGACCAGGTTAACCAACCCATCTTTCATTATTCCCAATCTAAAAAATATCTTTTGGACAACACATCCAGTCAGAGAACCAGATGAGCTTACTATGTGATATGAGGCGAGTTATAAGGAGTCCAAGCCCTCAGAACAGTCTTGAGGCGAGTTACAAGGAGTCCAAGCCCTCAGAACAGATGAGCTTAATATGTTACTTACTTTTAGATGTTCCAGTATACAATTAGTGATTGGAAAATTAGTTTATTTTTAAATTTTTTGGTAAAAATTGGAACATCTGTTTCTACACATGCAAGAGAGAGAGAGAGAGAGAGAGAGATGATAACACTACAAGCAGCAGGGCAACAAATTCATAGCACTACCAGTTCAAGTAGGAATGACACACATACCATCAGGGAATATAGCTGCAGCACCACCCTCATAAAACCAATCCAGTTCCTTCTTCCGTAACAGAAAAATGCCTCGAAGAACCAATCCAGTAACCTTAAGACAACATTGATGGAAAGAATGTAAGCAGCTGAAGGACAAACTTATCCGCTAGAGGATATCAATTTATAGGAAAAGCTAGCTATAAATAAAAATATTAATAAACAAAAAGAAAACATGAACCTTTTCAGGGTGTGATTGACTGTAAGCAAGAGCCAATGTGCTTCCCCATGACCCACCAAAAACCTGCACAATGTGTCTGAAGAATGAAAGTTGGAATCATATCCAAGGTTTTAAAAGGGCCATTAAAAGACCTGAAAAGATGTCGGATTCTACCATTACAATAGCTTGCCTCGCCCCAGCCTATTTTTCATATAATGTCTATTACCAACTACGAAGTCCATTGATTTAAATTGAGAAGAAAATATTATAACAGTATAGTGTGAAGCAAACTAGTCCCAAACCGTTGAGAACCAGTGGGAGATCAGCTTTCAACAAGATCATAGTTAAAAAATAAGAACCAGATTAGGAGACATTAACAACTCAGAAATTACTGATCTGGTTGGGCAGAAACTCTGATTGAAGGCTTGCCTTACTGGATGGATAATCCTGTCAAGTTTTACCAGAATCTGATGGACAGATACACATATATAGAGTATTTCTACTGGAAGTAGGATAGCTCAAATAATGCAGAATCACAGGACAGATTACGACTTCAATTCAGAAATCAAAGAGAAATCCAATCAAGAACTCAGAACAGTAAACTGTAACTAAAACTGAGATTAGAATTAAAAGAACAATGCAGAAAACAGAGATTTGAAGAGCTGAATTTGAAATAGGATTTCAACATTCCAGCAGAAAACTTGGAATATAAAATTGAAACTGAATAAGAAGTAGAATCAGAATATGATATTGGAGTTAATTAGGCAGAATCATGACTAACATAATACTATTTAAACCAAGCAAATCTGATCTAGAATAATTTAGAAAACAGAAACCGTAGGATAGAAGGAACCTCAGAAACTTGCTTGATTCAAGAGAAGAGAGGAAACCCACCTGATTTATAGGACTGGAATCTCATCGTTAATCCAACCTGGAATCCCACGAGGTCTTCTACTGAATCCAGAGCAAAACATGAGTTGTATCTCACAGACCCAAATCCCAATTCCATTCATCTAAAATTGTGGGAAAGGGCCTAACCCTTTACATGCTTCTATAGAGCTAAATAAAAGTCAAGACAAACTCCAAGTCCTCCAGCAGGCTGTGAATGGAGTTTCCTAATGCAACTAAAACACTATGACAAGAAAGGAAACTTTGATGGAAACATGACTGGACACGTGTCCTAATCCAGCTTCTATACCTTTTAATACTAAGAAAAATAAAAGAAATAGGACTCTAAACTGATCCTCACAATTGGCTGAACCAGGTCTGAACCATAATTCAGATCTGAACAAGAAAACTGGTCCAAACCAGAACCACAAGTTATAATTCTTTTCTGGTTCTCCTCCTTCGTTGGTACTTAAAGAGTGTACCTACCATCTGCATCATGGTGGTTCTGCAATAGCATGATAACAGCTGTTTTAACAGGAAGAGCTTATAACAGCTGTTACAAAGATTTTTCTAGACCATGATTTCATATCTCAAAATCCATTTGAAGCAACTAATAATAATAATAATAACAACAACAACAACAACAATAATAATTAGATAAATAAATAATATTTTAACCTGCCATTCTGGAATGTCCAAGTGTTCTCTTAGCTTTTCAATATCATCAATGAGGTCCCATGTAGTGTTGTTCTCCAAGCAAGCATGGGGAGTACTTCCACCAGCACCTCTCTGCAAAAAGACTAAGTTCCATTAAATAACAATACAGACACTTCATATATTAGGTCTAAAGATATATACCTGATCAAATAAAACGATCCGATAGAATTCAGGGTCAAAGAATTTTCGGTTATTAGGTGAGGTTCCTCCTCCTGGCCCTCCATGAAGAAACACGACTGGCTGCCAAGGCAACAATGTTTATGAAACATCCGTCAAGTTAAATACATAACACACATATAACAGAATTTGATCAGGCAGCAAAAAGTGTGTAGTAAATTTGTAATAGGAGAAAGCAGTTTATCAACTCTTCCAAGAAAATAACCATCCCATATCATATAAAGAAAAGACTGGCAAAGATTGACATACCAAAAAAAAAAAAAAAACTAAATTCTAGATATGATAAGTGCCAGAATGCAAAAGGCCGACACACCACATATTCACCTTTGATCTATTTTTAATGTGGCTAATCCATGAAAGGCAAGATAAGGTTACTTATTGAAGAAACTGTTAAGGTGAAGAGGATTCAAGAACTTGTGGTTATGAGTCCATGGATAGGCTATAGGAAAAATAAAGCCCATAAAAATTCATTGGGAACAATTCATTTGGTTCAAGGACGGAACCACATAAATGGATGGTGATCACACAATCTTCTAAATCTGCATATTCTTTCTCTCACGTTACTAAGTAGACTCAAAAATGAATTACAACTTGAAAAACAATTCTCTCTCTGCATAATCCTCTTGCAATTATGTTTATTTAGTCTAGGGGGTTGCTTTGTTGCACATGCCATAAAAGTTGAGCTCCCACTTTAACTTCTATTATTATCATCAAATATTGAAGAATATGCTAATAAAAATTCTTAACTTTTGTAATCGCAAGAAGAATCCGATAATGGATTCAAAACGTTGTAGGGGCCAGTTCCACTTTTGCAGGAGCTGGTATCAAATCTGTCATGACTCTTTCACATTACAGCTTCAGTCCAACAGTTTTTTCAGCCCATAAGAAAACACTTCTGAAACAAGAATTTTTCAGAAAAAAAAAAGGTTAAGAAATGGAACCCAACCTAGGCCATAACCATAGCTCAAGGTTCACCGAAATTTCGCAAAATATTTTTGTTTCAACAGATGTCGAAATGAAACCTCGAACGACATACAAAGATTATAGAGTTTGGGTCAAAATTTTTCTGTTTCGGTGAAATTTCGACGAAATGTATCGTCTTAGTATTGTTTCAACCGAAATGATACATTTCTTCAATATAAAAAAGACAAGTTCTGAACAAAATGGGTCGAATTTTGACCTATTTCACTTACTTTGCTGGTTTCGAGAAAGGGTTGTGCAAACCTATCTTCTTGTTATTTGTTTCCTATTTTAATTTCAGAATTTATGTACTTAGCCAAGACTTTGTTTTGAGTCTTTTGACGATAGTTTACTTGAGGAACAAGCCTCAATTTTCCTTGTAAGAGGCTTCTAGTTTCTTTCCTTTTTTATTACTTTCTTTTTTTTGTTTTAGAAAGTTTTCTACCATATGTGATAGGGGACCCTAAAGTCTCCTCCCCAGTCCCCACGATTTATCGAATGAAGAAAATCTTGCTTGTGCAAAGTAATACCTGTGAGATGTGGTGAGGTGAGAGACCTTGGACGAGATACCCTAGAATAGGATAGTCTCCTATCCTTCTTCCCCCTTTTCTCTTCTCCAATCAATGCTCTGTTTTCCCCTATTCTGAATTTTTAGTTATCTGACCAACTAAGTCCAATAAAGACCCCTTATGAAGCTGCTGCTGATCATCACCGATATCTCCATCAATTAGTACCCAATTGCTGCTGCCATTGTTGTTGATAAAAGGGGACAATAAACCTGCGGCTCCCATTCTTAAGAGTTTCCTGCTGAAACCTTTAAGGCTGTTGATCTCATCAGTCCTTGGACTGTTGGGACTGATCTTTTGGGAATCCCTTCCCCACCTAAGGACCCCTACTTTGATGGTAAATTGGAGTTCATCTGAACCATGGTTCAAGATCTCGGCGAGATCTCATTTTTTCAAAAAGGCGAGATGAGATGCATGGCGAGATACAAATTGTAGAAGAACTCGACCGAGATCTTGTCAAATCTCACTAAATCTCGCCAAGATCTCACCTCTCTCTCTACTTCTTTGAAGAAAAAAAGCCAAGGAGCAAGGATTTTGGTGCTTTTGCTTGACGATCTCCATTCCTACACTCATTGAAGCTTAAAGAGTAGAGAATATTACCTCCTCATCCACATTTGGAGTTACTTTTCTTATATATGATGTCTTTTAAATTCTTATGATTATGTTGTGTCATGTCTTGATTGTGGAATGTGGATTGTGGCATAGAACATACTAGCCTAAGGTCCGAAGAGTCAAAGACTACTTACATAGGGAACAAAGTCAAAGTACAATTTTATGTTTGATTTTAAATAACTGATGTTCCATTGTGTTTAGAAAGCCTAAAATAGGGTAATACCAATTTTCAGGGGACTACAAAAACCATATAGCCATTGAGACCAACCACCGAGTCGACTGGGAAACAATACATGATCTCGGCGAGATCCCTCTTTTTTGAATTAGTGAGATGGGGGGCGAGAGAGATCTTAAACCTTGATCTGAACCCTGATGTGACTAGTATCAGAAATCTCCCTATTTGAACCCTAAATCAAGAGTCGATAGAACTCCAGATTGGGCCACCAGTTTGGCCTGAGATTTTGAGGGTTAAATCCACTCATCCATACCTCAATTCGATGATAAAATCACCCCCTTTTATTCTCTGTTGATGTAGTTCTTGAATTCAATTTATCCTCAGGTTCTTGAAACCTGTTTCTGCCTGCGATAGATTTTATATTGCTGCTGTTTATTGTCTTCTTTTGCTGAGGTTCTTCAATATCATTATTAGGTATTAATGTATTTTTAGGGGTTATAAGGGTTGACGAGATATGACATTATGAAGATTCAACGGACATATCTCCTATTTGTCTAGGGACGAACTAAGCAGTTAATTTGAAGCTTCCTTTTGTAGTCTTGATAATGAAGCCATTTTATTTAACTTGACATTAATTAATACAATTCCTCCCCAGGATCACTGAAGGAATTGTATGGGTTCAGTATGGGTTCGCGGGACTAGTCAGGCCTTCAGCCTGGATACCAGTTGTTAGCAAAAAAAAAAAAAACAATTCCTCCCCAAGATCACTGAGATGAATGCAAAGCATACAAGTTTGTAATTAGTTTGCATATTTCAGCGGGCAACAGCAATAAGAAATACCAGGTAGTTCAGAAGGGATACAGCAACTACACCACATGCTCAAGATAGTAGAGGCAACAAATGGGGTATCTTCAGTAGATCACAAGTTCATTTCAGAAATTAAAGCAACTGAGGCTTCTGTGACAGAAGCCTGTTATCAGTAACAATGACCGCAAAACATCATTGAATTTCATGATATGGTAGGAAACAGAATCATAAGCTGGAGGTACAATAATGGTACAGTGCCTACTCACATGCCCAGTAGGGTTCCCTGACTGCTCCCAGTAGATGGAATGGAGATCCGAAACCTTCAAAATACCTGAACTGTAAGGCTCAATATCTGGATAAAATTCCCTCCTAAATTCTGAAGGTTCCTTGCCCAAGTCCATGGCTGCGTCAGGCAATCGTCCTTTCTTATAACAGCTAGTTTGAGGACGGAGTACAGGTGATAAGTTTCTTCCTGCAGGAGACCCAACCAAAAGCCAATTTAGTAATTCCAACTGTAATTTGAGTGAACGCAACGAACACGAGTGGTTCCCCTATCAGGCAAAGCAATAACCAACAACAAACAAGTTCTCCAGGGGGAGACAATCTCGATAGAAGAACAAACAAAGAGATCACTTTTTTTATTTAACGCCGATGAATCATCCTACAAACTAAGAATAATCTAAAAAGAATTATGGAGAAGTGAAAATGAATTTAAGAAGAATCTCATTATGTTACACAGGAGTAGATAAAACCCTGAGAGAGAATGAACCCATTATACAGTAAATAATTAAATCAAAGAAGAAAGGGAAAAAAAATACTCGTAAATCAGATGTTGGGAAGAACCAAAAGTAAAAGAGAAGCGCAGACTGACAATAGACTGAGAATGGATATGTGCTTTAGGAAAAGAAAACAAATATAGCAGATTACAGTATAACGTACCTATTCATCAAACAAATAAGTATAACGTACCTGAGTGAAAGTTCAGGCGGGTCGAGATTGAAGGAGTTGAATGGTTAGAAAGGGAAGAAGAGAAGGAAGGGGAGTTTATAGTTGTTAGAGGAGGAAGAAGATCCAGATGGGGCAGAGAATGCGGTATAATGCAATTAACCCCTAAACTCATCATTCTGCCTACGCAATCTGGCATCATTTGATTGAATTGTATTGAATTCACTTGATGACTCAGCTTTTTTTTTTAATTAATTAATTAATTAATTATTGTTATTATTATTATTATTTTTCTTACTGAGAAAATTACTTTAATAAAAGAGAGAGAGAGAGAGGTATGTTTACCAAATTAGGCTGCGTCTATATTTTAATCCCAACCTTGGTAAGTAAACAAGGAGACCTATCTTTACCCCAAAAAAAAAAAACAAGGAGACCTAGGTTGTATTTTGTGTGCATTCTTGAAATAGGATATGTAATGTATTTTAAAGTGAAAGTAAGTGGAAAAAATCATCTTTCAGAATATATTTTAGATCTAGAATCTTTTTCAAGAATATGTTTTTATTTTTATTTTTTCGTAAAAGACGCTTTCATTGAGAAGAAGATCGTGACTAAGCGGAGGCATCTAGGAGACACATATCCTAAAACCAAGGATATGTTTCAAACATCATCCTAAATCGTTGAATACATGTTTATCATCAATGGATATGTTTTAGGATTTATTCAGAACAAACAACGCTTCCACCTCCCACCTACTCCACTACTTTCGACTTTTTAGAAAAATATGATTGAAGGCTTATATGATAAGAATTAAAGCAAGATTGAATCTCAAAACTTGACCATGACAATCCAAGTTCCTTACCAAAATTCACTTGTTGACTACCGTAGCATTGTGGGGAATTTTAAGTAAATATAGAATACTTGTGTCACTTTGAAGTACTTGGAAGCAATTTTAAGTAAATACATAATGCCTATGTCACTTTGAAGTTCTAAACTTGGTGGCACATTTGGTCTATGACTTAATCCTAACTACTACAATTAGTTATTTAAGTAATGAAAAATCGTATTGTAGCTAAAGTAGTGAACTAAGGATATGTAACCTTAAGAAAAAAAAATTGTAACCTTAGTTTTTTTGTCCTTTTAAGATTAACATATTTTTTTCTCCATTGAAGGTAAATCTGCCATTTATTCTATTAAATATTGTATTAAGTAACTTTCAACTTTTCAAAAACTTTGCATTAAATATCTGTTAGGAATAAGGCAAAGGGCAATTAAACAAGGTTACAACTTATCAGTTCATCACTGCAACTACAATTGACAACAAGTTGCACCCTTTTAAGTAAATATGTATTACAAATATAATAATCATAAGGACAGAAAACAATAATAGTTTAAGTATTTTTCACAAATTTTATGGTAAGAAAATAACCAAATAAGTGAATAACATAATGACAAATGTAGTGGCAAATCATGACCTAAGTATATCATCATAAGATGGAGGTAATTTTGAAAGAAAATAACTAACTCATCATCAATGCCAAAGAGCAAATATTTATTTATTTTTACGAAATGGTTAGATTTATTTATTTATTTGATTGTAGGATAAGAATTCATGTAGTCCAACCCAACCCATTTAGGTGTCCCGAATAGGCAAACAGGAGCAAGCTGAAGAAAAGCGAGAGAGAGAGAGAGTTGATACTCAACTCACCTCCCCTCTTCCACAATTTGGTGAAAACCTGGAGGGCCGGAAACCCCAATGGGAAACCTTTCACTCCGCCACACGATTTTTTTGCGAAGCGGTCTCTCAGACGTTCCACTCCTACTCCTGCAAGCAAAGAGGTTTCAAGATACCAGGCGACCAAGTGAACAGCCTCGAGCAAATCTTCTAGAGAGAACTTTATTGATTTGTTATATTGTGCCCCTTCACTTTTTCTTTACTTTTCTTTTGTTGTCTATGATGGAATTCATGTAGCCGATTCGATTTATTTGAGAGAAGGCTGAGTTGTATAAAAAAAAAATCAAAATATCTAGATAAACATGTCGGTCTGAGTGGGGCTTGTAAAATGGTTAGGCCTGTTGGTCTGGCCCATCAGGCTTACCCCTTGCACTGTGTACTATTTATTTATAAATGGGTCAGACTTAGGGTCGACATGTTTATTAATTGGGCCATCTAGGTCGGGCCATAAATGTGTTGGGCTCGATCGAGCCTACCAGTGTGGGCTTAAAACTGACACCCCTAAGACTCATAATCATAACTTAGATAGAGAACATTTTTTAATCAAAGAATTCAACAAAAGGGCAAAAAAATAATAACCCATTTAGATGATGACCTTTTTTTTTTTTTAATAGATAGAGGACATTTTAGAATAAAGATGCTGACAAATGGTGAAATAGTAATAGTGTACCCTTGCTAGACAAGCATGAAAAAAAAAATTGGCAAAAAGTTTTGTAATGCCTTATTAAGTAGGAAAGCATTTTTAAGAAAAGGTGCAATTTTTGGTTACCAAAGAGGTATACTAAGAAGTTTGTATTCTTTTAATTTCCCTTCATCTTATTTCAAAAGTAAAAAATAAAATAAAATAAAATAATAATGCATTATCTTAGAAGGAAAAGAAGTAAGGTTACAACTTCTAATTTCACAATTTCGATTTTTCTTTAAAATAAAAGAAAACAAAGGGCAAAAGAAGAATAGCGTACCTCATATCAAACAAAGCACACAATAAAGATTAACTCAAAAAGTTTTGTAAAAGATATATAAACTAATTAAAAAAATTCATTAAATATAACCATTAAAATTTATTTCAATTTTCACCTAAAATCCTTGGATATGAATTGGAAAATCTTTTGGATACGACAACATGAGAGAGAAGTACCTGATACCGGCCAATTGCTATAAATTGTGTTTACCGCCATATGACAGCTCAAATAGAGCATGGGATTGTCCATATCATTAACATCTAAGTATTTGTTAATTGTTTAATACTATTAAAAAAAGTTTTTTTTAATTAAAAATTGGTTGAAAATGTGAAATGAATTTTAATTGTTAAATTAAAGTACACTGCGTTTGTTTGTTAGGGGAATTAGGAGGAAGGGAAGTGAAATTATAATGCTTAAAAAAAAAATTATATGTAATCATTATCAATGTGACTTTAACGTTAACTTCAAATCATTCCATATTTAGTTATAAAATTTCAATTTACTTTGCATTCAAAACCCTTTGATATAACATGTAAAATATATCATTACTAAATATGGTTAAAAGATTAAGTAGTTTATATAATCATTTGAGTAATGATTATAAATTATTTTTAAAGTATGAAAATTTTACTTCCCTTCTTTTTAAATTCCCGTTGCAATCAAATGGAACCGTTGTCATTGTTGCATGTTTAACTTTTTTTGGGAGAGTTGAAACCTACCTCGTTCTTACCGAAAACCATTCCATCCTACCATTAATTACAACCACATGGCAATCTTACTTGGGATTCACATTGTAATCAAATAAATTATCAAGTGATTATATTTTAAACAAATTTGATAATTTTATGTATTGCATAAAAATAATATCTACATTTAAAACTATTGTAACTACGAATTAGGTATGACCGCATGCAACCGAGTTTATCCGAAGGGCCATAAAACCATTTTCCTAATGTTCCACCAACCCTCCACCTCCAAAAAGAAAGAAAAGAAAAATGAAATTTATTTAAAGAGTCCACAGCTCCAAATAGCTCCAATCTAAAAGACTTCTAAGAAAGCATGATTACTTTTTGGGTGGGGATCCACAAGCCACTCATACATAGTGACATCTCCCACATTACACCAGTGGACCCATACACATTTTAAATCTCTCTTTTTTTTTGGTAACAATAAACATTTTAAATCTCAGTACCTTATCGTGTATTAATATTGATATGGATCGGCTAATAGATGACTGATAGGACACTGATACATATCAACTTCGATGTTAATAGATAGTAATGGTACTGATAATACATAGGATAACACATATGGTAATAGCAAAATGATCTTAATTTTACAAGTTCAGATCATACAATGATGTAACTCACTTTCTCTTATTTAACGAGAGTTTTGAGAACCAAAACTTTCCACGACCATATATTGTTCCCCTCTTACCTAAATTACACAGTTGCTTGCATCGATCTTTGGACTTTTTGGAGGAGAGGAATCTGAATCAGAGACAACATTTACCCTTTATCTACAGACATGATTATCACTGCAACCAAGTTCAAACACCCCTTGACATAAGTTTGATCCTTTCTGAATCTTATCGTATCCCCATTCATTCATTCTTCCTCATTTAAAGGTTTTCCCATTCATTCTTCTTCATTTATGGAGTGACATGGTAGACAATATATAGAAAACCTGACAGCTATTCCTTCAATTCTTCAAAAGCTTGTAGTAGGCATGGACACAAGATTGATCAACCAAGTTTCCCATTCCACAAAAAGAAACAGCATATGGAAATGGCATCATCATTCATTGAAAGCATTTGGCTGGATCCAATGAAAATATATCATCTCCCACAAATCCACAATGCCAGAGCCTCAGGTGCTATTCCTAACAAATCTATTAATTCCACTAATATTACAAGTCTACCAAAGTGGAAATCCTTCCTCCTTTGTGAGTCATAATAACTCACTAATTTCTCTCCAAGTTTTTGTCTTTCTCATTTTATGACCCAATCCTTGGTGGGTTTCTTGGGCTGTAGCATGAGGTAATCTTCTTCTCCAACAAATACGATTACACGAAAAAAGAACAGAATTGAATGCAAACAATCTCACATTGAATGTGAAAAGACAGTTGGATTTGAAGGTATATAAGAACTTGGGCACCCTTTCCTTCATGAATTAGCTTCTAATAATGAATTTACCTCAAACCAAACAAGTGGTATCAAAGCTGAAATACAGATTAATAGTGTATAATCACTTAACAAAAATTTTATACTCTTGTAAACAAAAACCCACAAATTCATTACAGAGTTCAGACTTTATAGATTTACAGAGAGAGAGAGAGAGAGAGATCAGTAGTGAAACTGTTCACATTGGGAATCCATTTCCGAAATTAGTATACAACGTTGACAAGCTAATTTTGGCAATATAGGTACTATATTTCAATGGTTAAACCTTCCCCAGAAAGAAGAAATAGCCTGAGAAAGAACAGTGAAACCAATCCAAAATACAAAAGGAAGAAGAGGACTAACCCAGATAACCCACATCCTGTATTTGCCCCACTTTATAAACTCAATCAAACTCACAACTTTGGAACTTAAGAGTTCCCCCCTTTCAAAGTTCTCTAACCAAGAATCCAATACTTTTTTTTTGTTCTTTCTGTTGTGTGGATACTACCGTACTGAGGGGTGAAATCATACGGAAGATACAGATGGAATCGAATCCGAATCATACCTGAAATGAGATGAAATGTCGAGAAATCTGGCCGTGAGCAGTGTAATGTATATCGATTCAATAGTCGGGCATGAGTTGACTGATCTTGCCCTCTTCGGCAGCCATTCCCTGCTCCGTAACCCGCAACCAAATACAGACGGCGGTGAAGCTGAGTACTAAGCTCAGAAGCCCACTCCCCAAACCGATCGCAACGATGGCCATCACCGACAACTCTTTAGTCTTCAAAGGGGGCAAAGGGTAGCCGTAGAGGTCCTTGTTCCCCCCGAATGAGCTGGCATTGAACCTGGGTAAGTTACCCGTACGGTTGCCGAGAGACGCCGGGATCGGACCGGAAAGGCGATTGTTGGAGACATCAAAGGCGGAGAGTCTGACAAGGAGGCCCAGCTGCTGAGGGATGGGGCCCGTTAACAGGTTGTTGTGAAGATCGATAACGTTGAGGTAGGCGCAGTAGGCGAGCTGAGGGGGTATGGAGCCGGTGAGGCGGTTGGAGGAGAGATTGAGGACGGCGAGGTTGAGGAGCAATTCGAGATCAGGAGGGATTGGGCCCGAGATGGAGTTGGAGGAGAGGTCGAGCGCCTGCAGGTTTGTGCAGTTGGAGAGGTAAGGGGAGATGGATCCCCCAAGTGAGAGACTGGTGAGGGAGAGCTTGTAGATGCGTCCGTTGTTGCAGGTTGCCCCCTCCAGGTAAGATGTGAAGCCGCTACATGGGTTGGCGAAGGTGGTCCTGGTCCAGTTTCTCAGGTAATTGCCGGGGTCTTGCAAGGATGCTTTCAGGTTGGTCAAACAGGCTTCGTCGTTCGGATCGGATGACGATGGTTGCAGACTGCTGCACATTAGCAACAACATCACTATCAGAATCCAAGTTCCCATTTGACTACTAAACTGTTGTATCTCTCTCTCTTTCTCACAAAGAAGAGACTAGGGAGGTGTATGTGTTTTATGGATGATTTTATCTAGTATTGTTTTTGTCGATGGTTTGGTGTCCTTTGCTCCTCCGGTCCTCAACCTCCATGACTGCTGAATGTTTCGATTCCTTTTCGTTTTCCCACCCCCTATCCTCTCTCTCTCTCTCTCTCTGCCGCAGTTCTGCTTATCTTGATATCTCCTCTGCTTCTCTGAGATGAGCGTAAGTCAGAAATAGAGGAGCAGAAGCCCTGGAGGTGGTCAGGTGTGAGTGAGACTCCTGAGTAGTACTGGGGTTTGGAGTTGGGTTTTAGAGAATTAGGAAGGTAGAGAAGAAGAAATCAGAAAGAAAGAAAGCAGGGATTTGGGAGATGGAATCATGTAGATGTAGGGCAACTACTGTGTTCTAAGCTGTGTTTGGTTGTGAGAAGTATACAAAGGTAAAGAGAGCAGTCGTTGAGTGAGCGAGTGAGAGCTTGCCGTCTCAGACCTCGGCCTTTTGGGGAAGGGGTCCGGAGAACGAGGGACTGAAATCTAGTTAGAGAGTGGGAGTAGTAGTAGGCGGGCCTAACCCTACTGGGTATTGGCTTACTGGGGGAGGAGTTAACCAATCGATTGCCATTTGCCAATTGCCTTCTCCTGCGTTTTGGCTCTGCACTGTATAGTTGCGCGCATCTGGAGAGCAAGATGGTGACTCTCTCTACTCAATTGGGGGCTTCTTTCCCTTTCTTTTACCCTTTCGTGAAGGGGTGGGCAGGTCGGTGGGGGGTAATTGGGAGAAGTTGGATGCTTCTGCAGTTGGAATTTGGTTGCTCCATTCTAGTGTCCTAATTTTTTAAATATTATAATAAGGGATCTTTGCTAATTTAAAGTCTAAAATCATTCCACCTATTCAGGTAATTGGGTCTTGTAAGTTAATGTATGGACACATTTATATTCAATTTAAACCAACTAATTGATTGAGACTATATCCAATGTACAAAGCTCCTATCATTAAAGGGTTTGGGGAGGGTCATAATGTACACAGCCTTATCCACACTTAAAGCGGACTAATTGACTAATTAACTAAATGCTCCTTAAATGAACCATAAACAAACTATACTAGGGGCTAAACAAGTTTAAATGGATTTGTCGAGCTATAAACTGTTGGTCTGGCCATGCAACTGTTAAGCTACTACCTTGCATCGAGAACACCAAATTATTAAACGGTCAAGCTGTTCTAGGGCTTTAACCAATCAATTTAGATTAGAATTAGACCTAATAGTGCAGGCTACCTTTTGACACCCCTAGCTCTGAGAACCTTTTTCTTATAATAATAAATTGAGTAGAGATTATGTATATATAAATGTCTCTGTGTGTGTGTGTATATATACCCCATAGCCAAAGCAGTCCTTGCCACATGGTCCTCTTGAGAACTGACGACACTATCACAATTTTGATATGTAATTGCAAAAATTTTCACATTATCAAGTGGACCACATTTCTCTTCACCATGGCATTAGCCATTAGGGAGGAATACTTTTGAATTTGTTGGGGGTGAAATTTTAACTCTCACTGAAAGAAAAATTGGTCATTTGAAATTCAAAATGGTAAGACTTTTACCCAAGGATGTATGATAACAAAAGAAAAATAAGAAAAAAAGAGACTTGGACAGTGCTATATGTGGTGTGTGGTGGCGCTCACAACCACTAATGGAAGTAATGAATTTAGAATATGTGGAGTGGTATTCATGTCTAAGTACAATTCCTCCCACAAAATCCTCTTCTTAAAACGTGGTTACCATCAAAGTCGTTCTCTTTTTCAAATACATGAGAAAAATCTTTCTTTTCACAACGTGTTTGAGTGTATCGATCAGCTTCATAGTTTGGATCATGCATATATATGCAAAGAAGACTAAAAGTTGTAATTTCTAATTTCTATTTGGAAAATTATTGTATTAAATGAATTTAAAATAAAAATCTGACTTTGTTTTGTTTTTGTTGAGTACGTAGCTAATGTAATTTGAAGTTAAAATCACCTTGGACTATATTTTTATAAATTAAAACAAAAATATATATATATATATATTTATGAAAGAGGGATTGGCAAAAAACTTTCTGCAAGTAAATATAGAAAGCTATAAATGTATGCAACACATAATAATCTAATGGCATAGTAGAGGACATTGATGTCTTGTCTACATCTTTTTTCTTCTATTTGTTTTGTCTGTGTAAAGTGTGACGTCGTGATTGAACCTCTTTCTTTGGCTTCGAGTTTCAATGTTGTCTAGTGTAGTTTTTTCCCACATTTGATTATTTCAACCTTCAAATGGCCATATTAGTTTTTTCTCGCATGAAGGAAGAGTTAACTATATCTTTGTGCTCTGTTTATTAGATTTCTAGTTCTTTTTCTAGGGTTATTGGCTTTGTCCATTCCTTATTTTGATCGGACTCGTCAATGACATGTATGACATAATCATGTATCATTCCTTGGTCTTTCTCTCTCATACCCATAAGTATACAAGGTAGGTAATAGCATTTGTCCCACCATCTCCATGCACTCTTAATGGTAACAGGTGGGACAAATGTCATGATTTAGACATGAGCATTGGGCAATGGTAAGTGGGATTTGTCTTGAATCTTTTGATTGCTTTTCCTTGGCATAGGTAAGAAATGTAGTCAAAGTGCTCGACGAGAAGCTCAAAAGAGACTCGCCAAGCACCGTAAAGCTGATCCTTTCATAAGAAATGCATCCATATTACTGTTGGGTTTTTTTTCTCTCGGAGACTAAATTATTACACGGAACATGGTAAAAGGGAAAGCACGATCCAAAGGTTTAATACTAAGGACCACACTTCTACCTGCAAGACAACACTACCTAAAGACTAATTAATTAAAGTGTTAGCAATCATAATCAACCATCATTTGCCCCATGTTTTAACATCTATGATCCACTTGTGAAGTCCCAGCCGGCTGGTTTCGCTGGTTGAACCCCTCTACCCAGATGAGTTAGGCTGGTTCAGCAAAGGAGGGAGATTGAGGAAGAGCTGTTTTGAACAATCAACCAGCCAACCTGGGGCTCCGCACTGTTAACTGGCTGGTTTTGTTCCTGGCCCTTAAGGATCAAACCGATATACACCCATAGTTTTTAAAGTTGAGTTCTACCCAAATCCTTAAAAGAAAAAAATGCTGCCGACTTGCTGCTGAATAATAATGATAGGTTTAAATGTTGCCGAGGCTGAGTTCGCTGGGTAACCAACAACACTTATCATTAAAGATACCAACAACAAAAATCAAGTTACCAAACACAACGTTGCAATGAAGGGTCATCAATTCATTTATCAAACCCAAAAGAAATATGAAAAATCTACCTGAACCAATAAATTTTTTAGGCAAAGGAGAAATTGTGTGATGCAGATGCTGAAGCATTCTTCAGTTAGCAACGTGTGGTGACAGATGAGTCTAAGTGGTAAGACTCTCTCTCTCTCTCTCTCTCTCTCTCTCTCTCTCTCATTCATTCATGTCCTCAAGCAATTGGCATCTTTGGCTGGTCCAAACAAATTTCATTTCCTTGATGACTAGGAAATTCTTGTCCTTGCTGTTGAGCTGTTGAGATGTTGAGAAGTTGAGATGGGTGGGATTATACCAAGACAAAGTCTTATAAGCTTTGTCTGTATAAGATTTATAAATGAAGGGTAGATGAAGTTGGGGCATGAATAACATTCTAAACAAGTATATCTATCCCTCTCCCAAAAAATATATAAATATATAAGAGAAGTAGGCCCTAAGAGTGAGAGGGAAGAAATCATGTCCGAAGGTCTCTTGTCTTAATGACAGATTCTTGGAGGGTCACAAATAGAATCAATGTCTCAAGTCCCCCATCCATTCTTCCCCATGGATTAACGGTTCCACTTCTCGCTTCTTCTTAAAACTATTGAAAAAGGACCCGCATAATTAATCTAATATAACTAATATTTCTATTTCAGATACCCACCGGCAGGTAAATTACTTTTTTTTTTGGATTGGATTGGGAAGAAAGGGGGAAGGGGTGGGGGTCGGTGGGTAGTGGGGTGACTGATGATGAAGAAACAAACAGTACTTTTGGTAAGTGGGTCTACATTGGGACCTCCAGATCCAATGTTTGTTAATTGTTGGAGACTTTCTGGCTGTCTATAGCTCCGCAGACATTGGTCTGTTAACTGGGGTCACCCTCTGTAGAAGAAACAAAGAGAGTTGGGCCAGACTTAAGGTCACAAGTGCCAGCTTATGCTGGTGGGGCATTCATCTCTTTGGACTAATGGTTATTCATTAATGGATGATACACTTCAAGTTAAGATATCAGAAGAATGGTAGCATCCAGGTAATCAGGTTTATGGTCTCCATGTCTTTTATTGACCTTTCGATGAGGCTTGTTGAATTGGTATTAACAGCCATAACTAACACATCATGTCCTCCATGATCTTGGCCCTATTGGGTATTGGATATTCCTCTCTCTCCTCTCTCTCCTCTCTCTCCCTAAGTTCCTCCGCTCGAAGGTAATGGCAAAGAGCTGCTAATCCACCCACCACCTTTAATGTATACCTATCCATTCAAATAGTCAAATCCAAACAGACTCAAGAGCACCGGGTCCATCGTGCAACCAATCTTTGGTGGTTAATATCTTGGCTTCTTTGCTGGCTTAATCTTTACAAATAGATAGAGACTCCGAAGTGGACTTTGGACTTTGGTGGGGTTTATTATCAAGATAAGATTAAAAAGCCTAGGATTCCTGTGTGTAAGAATTTAAAACTCAAATTGCATTTAAAAGAAAAGAAAGCTGAGACAGAAGAGCAGAAAGAATGTCCTGGAGCATCATGCATCCAAGTGCATGCGTTTTAACTTACAATTCAAAGCTCATGACTCATTAGATAGGTCCAGAGGACACATGGACATCGTTAACAAAGGTTGTCGCCTTCGAAGGCCTTCCTTAAGCAGAGGCCACAATTCCGAAGATGCCGCGTAGCACAGTTGGTAAGATCTTTTGCTAGTTGCAGCAGTGGTGCCATGGAATTGAATTCCCTTCACTTTTGCGGTATATGCTTCCCTTCCCTTCCCTCCCCTCCGCTGATTGTGATCCATCCCCTGAAGATGCTGGCTCACTGTTCAATGTACATACAAACCCAATTTCGTGGGGGAGCCGGGGAGGGGGAGAACTCTTGGATATCTCCTTTACATCTTTAAGGGTGGAAATGATATGCCAATCTTGAGTTGAGTTATAGAAGACTTTAAGCATGCTGTCATCAAGAGGTGGCAGTATAGCCAGCAGCAAACCATGCCTCAGAGCTTCTGTGCCTTCTATTATGGCTGAGCTGAGTTAGTCTTTAAGAACTAGGTATTGCAGTCAAGAAGAATCCATCTTCATGTCCGATCGCAACACCCAGGCCTGCTTTTTCTTGAAAACAACGTCCACAGTGAATGAAAACTCATTGAAAGCAGGGGAGGCAGACTTTTGCTGTTATTGCATTTGATAGGCTTTTCTTTTCTTTGCTTGAGAAAGTCCTTAAAAATCTGCCTTGTTATAAGCCATCTTTCTAGTTGGGTTTGAATATTTCTCTTCAAAACAGAAATGATTTGTAGATAACTATATCTGCCAAAATACCAATTTGTGAAAGCCATAATTCCATTCAACTCTGGTTAGTCCAAATCTAGAGCCAAACCATACAGCTCTAGCACGAGGACAGCCAAATAATGCGTGCAAAAATAAGTTCCATCAAAGTTGCACAAACTAGAAAATAAATCTTCAGTCACAATTCTGCAGATTTCAATTCTCTCTCTCACTGCTAAAGCACCTACACTCTCTCATCTTCTACATACATTAATATGAATCTGGAAGGCTTTAAAAGGGATGGCAACAGCTACTCAATTACTCAGCTTAGTATCTGACCCTACTTTAAAGACACAACTCAACTCAACTCAGCCTTATCCCTACCTCACAGACAGATTTCATACACTACAACAAAATGGGAGGGATAAATGATTCTTAAATTCCTCATTTACCTGCTTACATGTAGAATAGTGGTAAGTGTAGCTAACAGAGCAGGAGACAACTTTATCCACTAATTCCACTCATTCATTCAGCCAAATCAATCCAGTAGCTACCATTAATTCATTTAATAGTTATTCTATTCTGCCCCTAAGTTGAAAACAGAAACCAAAAAGTATATATATTGAACTGAAAGAAACACCAGCAATTGTGTCGAACAACTGGAAGATGATTTTAGTAAACTACTGTCAACGCTAAACAATTACAGGATGAAGATTCGATTAGCATTTGAACCAAGAAATATTACACGTTATGTGCAAGCATGAAAACACAAGACTTAATCCCCCTTCCCTCCCTCCTCTGATAAATAAGAAGCTAAAAAGTATCCTTCACCTTTACAAGAAATTCATGTCTCATGTAATACCTCACGAGTTTATGCTTAAGTTAATTAACAGTAACCATACAAATGAACTCTGCTTTTTTCTGATTTTGTTT
Source organism: Macadamia integrifolia (assembly GCF_013358625.1). NCBI lineage: Eukaryota > Viridiplantae > Streptophyta > Magnoliopsida > Proteales > Proteaceae > Macadamia > Macadamia integrifolia. Next base: position 19,437,568 of record NC_056560.1, read on the forward strand.
AGTTTGGATCAGTTGCAACTGAGAGCAGCTTGTTTTGGGCTTCTCGATAAAAATCAACCCCAATTTTCTACATCAGTAACTAGTGTCAAGACGGTTTTCTCCGTAGCCGGTGATGATTTTGTTGTCACCTTGTTGCTTTTCTTATGTCACGTTAAAAAATACAAAAATTTCTACAGGTGTGACGACTGCCATTCTAGATCATCTTTTATATGTCTTTCTTGCTCTAGAAGTTTATATGGTGAAGTAGCAAACTAAGTCAGTTGCACACCCATCCATATGTGGGACTGGTCGTCAATATTGCTAGAGTTACGGTTGCGGTTTTCCTGTATAAAGGCTAGTCCAGACCAAACCCCACGAATTAGTAAGATGCTTATGAAAACAATACTTCCAAGTGTGCAGACCACCTGAAAAGACACAACAAAGTACATTTAATGAATATGCTCTTGAAAAATAAGAAGGAGAAATGTTAAAGATTCATGTCTATTAAATGCCAACAAGACATTTCTTACAATTTCCAATGTGACCAATGAAAACACATGGCTACAATTCACTGGCTCCAAATTCCGAAAATGATGTTACTGACTCGCAGAATAACCATAAAGATTAGGAGTATTCAGTCATTTCTGGCATGTCTGGTGAAGATGCATTTCAAAAGACATGCCAGGGTTATATACATCTTGAGCTTCCAAGTTGAATGTGGGTTCTAAAATCAGCTTATATTGTTTTACTCATTTTTAAGATCACTGCACAACCATTTATGAAAATAAGCAGATTTAATCATTGCCTCTTTCATTCTAAGATAAAATGAAAATGGAGGACTGGGAGCCATCTCTCCCAAACAGAGTCTTAACAATAGCATACTTGGGGGTACTGTAAAATGCTCAGATGCTTGATTGGAGAAAAGAGATACTATGCATTGTACCACTTCGAAACTTGAGTAATTAGAATGTTAGTAATTGGCAATCATTTTCCACCAGTTATGATCTGAACCATGCTCTGCTAACTAGGAGAACAGGAACGCCTTTCTCTTTCCTCTTTTCTTTTCGCAGGCGGGTCTAATGTGGGGAAGAGCCTCCACTAGTACATGGATGGGGAAAAGCATAATCAACCATAGTTAGATGTCATCAACACACGCAGCAACCAACACCTGACTCCTGTGTATTTGTAAACCTACATGACTATTTTTTTTCCTGCCTTGTATTAGTGAGCCTTCCCAATACCCTCCCCTTTTTCTACTGGGTTGTCTTTTGTTTTTTGTTTTTTTAAATTAAATCTCCAGTAGGCTGAAATTGACGTGGGAACAAACATGGCTTATAATAGAATAGAAGAGTTAAAAAGGATTTGTGCAGCAAACTCATTTAGTTGAGATAAAGATTCATTCAGTTGAAGAAATTTCAGCAGTATTCACTGATTGACTTGGTAAGAAAGTTTCTGGAGTTAGATAAATGCAGGAGCATCCTAAAGGCCTAAACGAAGGCCAGGATTAGCCGATTGTGTATGGGGTCAATAATTGTAATAAGAGGCAAATATGTAACACTTAGTTCAGATGCGTGGATTAAATCAGGGGATTGTTAGTTAGGGATAAAGAGTATTTATTTTATTAACTGTGAGGCCCAGCAGTATAAGTCATGTAAGGTGTTTAGAGATTCTATCACATTTAGGTTAGGGTTATTATAACCATTGCATAGGTGCAAAAGGAAAGCATACCACTACAGGAAGAGTATCTGAAAAATGACTGCATTGGATACAATTAACATGAAAAATGAATTATTGAAAGCCTAATGTAGCTTCTGTAACAATAACAGAAGCCTTCTCATGAAAATGAGTGAAATTCCTGATAACGCTATGTTACCTCAACGAATGCCTTCAAAAACCACAAGAATGCCAATATTATGACCCCATTCACAGAAAAGCCAACCTGTATCGAGCAAAGATTGCATTGTCAAAATTAGGAAGAGAAGCATGTTACAAGAAGCATCACTGGCGTTGATTCCAATGACGTCAGTAGTATTGCTAATGGCCCTTGTAATATATATAAGAAAAGAAGAATATAAGAACTCATCAGTAAGAAAGTACAAAAACAGGCAAGGTGATCAGCTGATTTCTTGGTTTCACAACGGACATACTTGATAATGAAAAATGGTTAAAAAAACTCTTCAGGTGGGTGATTCAATGCAAGGATATGTCAACATCCAACGAACTCCAGCCAAAATTTTAAAATACTTCACATTTAACTCAAGAAACTTGTAATTTGGACAGTTCCAACGATATGAACTACATCAACCTCAGATTCCGACACTTACACAGCACTGACATGCCTTCTACTGCTAATAGTACTATGTTTCTTCATAGAAAGATATTCTACTAGAGAGTGAAACAGAAAAAGGAAAAGGTGCCCAAGAAATGTATGGGGCAAAAAAAATTTGCCCAAGTGATACACATCAATGCACAAAAGGCCAAACTGCTACAGACTTCTCCTTGATCAGTTAGAAGCTGTTTGAAACATCCTGAGATTCCTTCCCCCCCCCCCCCCCCCCAAAAAAAAAAAAAAGGGCTCCAGAAAATAATCAAAGCTTAGATATCTATTAATAATTTCATAGTCATCTTTGGGTGCATCCTCGAACACATTCTGATTCCTTTCCTCCCAGGTAAATCAAGCTAGTGTGTGAGTAACGAAGCAAAGAAGAATTTTACCAACTAAAAACACCCTGGAAGAGGCCCCAATTCATTAAAAAACAACTAAAAAGCTTACGCGAGAAGAGAGTGGAAGGGTATGCTTCTGAAATCTCCTTATGAGAAAGACATAAATAGCACCCACAGGCCGTGCTAATCAAACACGCTATTCTGATTCTTGTCAGGTGTCAAGCATCCACACCTAGTGCCACTCTAGTCAGATTAACGTCTTGGCATGCGTCACGCAGTAGTATAAGTGCATTATAGTGAGTGTCATGAGTGGATACTTTAATAATTCACCTCACTAAAACTCTTCTGGAAAACAGTGGGTCCTCCCACGTGGAATGCCAGAGAATCTTTTCGTGGCTTATTTTCAGTCACACCTGGATTATGGACAATATAACTTTCAGCTGAAGCTTATCAGTTTCTGACAAAGACCCCACACCTTATTAGGTGTACCTTCTTTGTGACAAGAACACCTTATCTTTAGGTTGTTCAGCTGTCACATTCGGTTGGTTGGATGTCCATTCGACGCCATCTCCATCAAGGTCCATCAGCATCCCTCAACCACAATTTGTTGAATTTTGGTGTCCGCCATCTATAAAAGGAGAGCTCCTTATGCTTGGAAGACACCACGAAAATACTACAACATTTTTTTTTAGTTTTGCAGTTTTCTTCTTTCTTCTGTAAGATATCTTGTGAGAGTTTTCCTGAGTGTGCTTTATAATTCTGAGTGCTATCTTCAAGAGTTCTTGTCTGAATTTGTAATACATCCAATCATATGTAAGTTTGCTTCTCTTAAAATTTCATGTTTCATGTATTATGTTTGCAATTGAAAGTTAAAAGAACAACTTGCTTTGCTAGATAACTTGTTAGATATTTCTTCTTCATATATTGAATTTTATTTGTTTTACTATCCTCAAGATCCTATCTATTTTTCTCAACTTCTAAACGAAGAAACCATAAATCTTGCTGAACTTCAATCTAAGAAAAGTCAAAAAATAACCACCACAACACATCTATATAAATAGCGCTTTGTGTTTCATTCACTGTCAATCTGATAAGCTTATCTACATGTAGTCAAGCTCCAAATATTGTGGACATATTGACCACATCATTCTTGACTAATGAGGTAAGTTTCAGCTAAGAAGAGCATCTTTAGATGGCACAACCACCTGGTCAATTTGACCAATGTTTAAACAGAAAAGGTTCATACATGCTGAACAAGATGATTGTGTTTGGCTGAAAATTTTGACAATAATGGCCAATCTGCATGGTTTCTATGTATTCACTGATTAGAATTACCGCATCAGGCATCCACTGATTTGCCAACTAAAGATATATGGAAGAATCCCTTAGATGATTGAGATGGCCATGGAATTAACAAGCAAACAATACAAGAGGGCTCTACCTAAATAATTTAGACCAACCCTTCACTAAATATGTCGAGGCAATGGGAACAACTAAGTCACATAAACGCTCACATAAATAATTGACTTATCTCAGAAGAATAAAATAGACTCTACATGACACGGAATTATTAAAAAAATCTTAATCTTAATTAAGAGGTATTCCTGTTGAGTCCTCAAAGTATTTCCAGGGCTTTGCAGAGTCTAACACTCTGTGTCCTGTCCAATGCCAGCACAAGTAGCTATATCAGGTAACATAGCTAAAGGGCTATAATGACATTGATACATTAGACATGTCACCCCAAAGGCATTTTTAAACCTTTTCAATTTCAGGCTTGGCTCACCTAGGCAAGGCAAAATTTAGGCGCCTTCTTGCAATATCCGGAACCACACCAGCCCCCCACAATCACTTAAGAGATCCGTCTGTGAGAAGTGTTCAATTATTATCAGGGGAAGGTTCCCTTTTTTGGGGAATAGAGATACTGTGAAAGAAGATGCAATTTATCACATGAAATGCTATCCATAGATCTTAGGAGTTGCATCTAGTGTCTTAAATTTTGTAGTAGAAAACCAAACTTGTTGATAACAGACAACGAATATTTGGTTTCTATTCTGAAGGACAATATGATTTCCATAAGGAATACATGGTAGCACACACAGGTCACTGTTTCACCAAGTAAACGAGACCAGGCACACCAAACTCAGTGGTTAGTTGTCACTCAAGTTTGGTGGAGCTGCATTCAGGTTGCGACATGTAAATTATATTTTCTGCTCATGATAATTTCCTGAGACGTAGCCAGTGTCAGATGTTCATCCAGGTTATAAAGCAGACCCAACGTGTTTTTCTTTTAGTCGCAAATTTCACAATGATTGTAAGATAGGAACAGTCAACAGTCATGGATTAAGGGTTATCTCATACAATCATATAAGAGATACTGAAATGTCTATGATCACCAATTAATGAAATTAGTTAATACTATCAATGCTAGTAGTAATAGAGAAAGGACGAGAAACGGGGAAGAAAGGAAGTTATAGCAGTAGCAAATCCGCAATTGGGAGGGGAGGGCTGATGGGCTAACCAATTTAGTGGAGATGGAAAGAGGAAGGACAGATCGGACAACCTTCTTGGCTCGCTTGGAGATCTTGCGGAACATGTTTTGAAGGAACCGAACAAGTAAATCCAAGCTACGATCTTCTTCGTCATCATCATCGTCGGAATCATGGTCATCCACATAATAGTTGGCGACGACAGCAGTGGCGCCCCAATGGGGCGGATCGGCGATCAAATTATCACTTTCATGTGAGTAGTTGGAGAATCCAGCGGAAGCCCGGAGACGATAACGGAGTTGAGGAATCCGAAAGCGAAGAGAGGGATGGGGATGATGATGATAATGAAAGTTCGTGAAACGATTCGTGCGACGACAATAAGAGAAGAGGAATAGGGATGAAGAGCTGGTCAGCGTAGAAGCCATGTGAGGAATCTCTTCTGCTCCCATGAGAGTGGGATGCTTCAGCCGTTCGGGATTCAGTCAGGTCATTATCGAAATAGACTCATAGAAACACTTTCATTAGTCCCACTCCGCCATGGACGGATTCGACGGAACTTGGAAAAGCAGTCGCCAGACATCGATTTGTCCGACATGTGTTTGGAATACTTTTCCAAAATTGATTCTAGGTTCAGAACACATTGTTAAAGTGCATTCTAGACCCGGAATCAATTCCAAAAATCCATATCAAATACAACCTTAATACATCCTAATAAATCATTTTTTTTTTCTTTTGATAATTAATAAATCATATTAAGCAGTGCGGGGATCGAAAATCTCATGCATTTACGTACGCATTTTTATTATCGATCTAAAATGTATTCCAATAATGCATATCTATCAAACGCTAAACATAGAACCCAGTTTTGTCCCAACCTAAACTATTTTAGTTTCAGTCTTCTGAAAATGATGAAATCTTGTTTTTTAGCTCTTTTTATTTCAATGGAAAAATGGTTCTGTTAATACTCTTTATGGTCTAGTTAACACATGGCAACGTGGATGGTTGCTGAATTTTGTCACCATGTACAATTATCTCTCTCATTCATATCTTAAGTACCAACACTTTCTTGGAATAAAAAATCGAAAACAAATCAAATCTATTAATACCAGGCCACCGGCCATTGTGTTCTTGAGATACACGAAATCAAATGAGTTACAGCTCAGACCAGAGACCCAGCTCAATACCATGTTCTACATTCAGAAAGCCAAAAAACCTATCTGCCACTTTCTTGTATTTCATGAGACCCAAATCAATCCATCGGCCCAAACAGACAGCTTCAGTCCCATCTTCCCCAACTTCATCCACTCTAAAAACAATCTTTTACAGCTCCTCAACAACTGCAAAAGAGCTTCTTACATGCACAGTCTAATCTGTATCAAACACTAAAACAATCTCTCTCACTCGGTCAACTATACTTACTGACTATGCACAGCGTTTAAGCCTATCAAAGTCATCTTCTTCTGCTAAAATTCGAAGAACAAACACGGTTAGGAGCTATGGACTATACAGCTTCAGAAGAGTGCTCCTACACACCCGTTTTCTTGGTTATGCTAATCTTTAGAAGAGAAAACCAAAAAAATGGAAAAAGAAATGCTCAATTAGCTGATGGCCCATGGAAGGACTACTTCAGTTAGAACAGCTGAGTCTTTTCACCCGACATCTATAGCTCCACCTTCATGCAACCTGCAAAAATGCAAAGAAGTTTTTGAGATGACAAATTACTGTTGTGAATACTTTTGATGATCCAAAACCAGCGTCTGCTGTTTACCATTCGGCTCCAGATTGTCAGGATTTTGATCCGAGGCAAAGCCCAACTGGAAAACTCTTTGCATCTCGTTGTACCAAACATTTGGTATCTGTAAGTAAAACCATAAAATCAATGGTTCCGACAATAAAACCATCAAAATGATAAGTTATACCCTTCGACTTACCTGAAGCATGTGATGCAACTGGGGGTTAGCACTCTGAATCGCCGGCATGGCTCCCTGTGGAGTTATCTGGGTGTGGGGCAGTGGGGAGCTCATTTTTGGGTCAAACCCAAGAACAGTTGAACCTCCAACTTGAATCTACATTGCGGTGAACTGAGATAGAATTCATAACAAACTCTAGATGGAAGAGCAATATGTAACAAGTGTAGTTCTACTAGCATTATGTCAGTCTTACATCTTTGCAGAGAAGCCTATCAACATCAATGTTCAGCTCTGGATTGACAGTGGCAAGCTTCATTGATAGAAACTGAAAAAAATAAAAGCAGGTATCAACAAATCTTAATCACTGAGGTGCAAAAATCAAGAGAAACATAGTTTTAAAGATCATATGCCTTGCTGACTTCTTAAATCCAGTAAACATGAAGAAATTACAAACTGCAGAATCAGCGTCTTTTGGGAGAGGATGAGATACAAAAAATATTAAGAGTGAAACATGTAATAAAGGAAATCACCCTCTAAATGGGGGTGCGGGGAATAAACCAATTAAAAATACATGCTAAAAAGGCAAGATCAAGCATCATGCCAGCTAAGGGGTTAAATTTCCCATACATCAACCAATACTAACAAATCCTTGATAAAGTCCATCCAATCCCTATACACCATATGGCCCAATGCAGCATTCAACCAGTGGGTGATCACTCTTGAGAGGGAGATAGCCTGGGCATCAAACTTAGAAACAAAAAGTTACCAAGCGAATCACATTCTTCCATTATATATGTAAAGGCGAGGGTTCTATGTTTCGCTAGACCACTTCCGTTATGGGCAATTGGATGGAACAAAATCATAAAGCTGAGGAAATTTCAAAAACTTGGTACTACAAGAGAGGAATAACTATGCCATTCACATAGTGTATTGCTCCAGGGAAACAGTCTCCCTAGGTCGTACATTTGCCCCTCCCAGACCCTTGGTAGCAGGAGCCTCATGCACTGGGTTGCTCTTTTTACATATGGGCCCGTTTGATAACGTTTCAAGAAACGCGTGTCTGCCGTTTCTGTGTCCAAACAGAATAAAAAGCGTTTGATAAAACTGTTTCGTTTCACTTGTTTTCAGAAATAGAAATTGAAATTTCTACCTATTTATGGTTCAAGAAACGACCCAGGAGTTTTTGGAAATGACTCGCAGCCATTCTTTCGTTGGTTATTATTGACTTCTAGAAACATGACTTATCAAATACCTTCAATTCCGTTTCTGTTTCTAGAAACGGAAATTTATGTTTCTGCCGTTTCTTGAAACAGAAACGGCAAAGACGTTATCAAATGGGCCCATCGTGTATTGTTTCAGACCACCCTTGGGTGGTCGTGGAGCAAAAAACTTTTTGCCTATGAGTAAAACATGGATTGCAGACACAACACTTGGAACTCATCTGTTAATGATCAACAGAATTCCAACCAAAGTCCAATGAGGAGTCTTTTCTTTTTTTTTTAGTAATGAAAAAATGGTGCTCCATGGTAGTTATCATAGCCCCCAGGACAAGCCCCCGTATGGCAAGCAGTGCTTTCGCAGGACCAATGAGCGATAGTGAGCATGCCAAGACTTGAACCCACAACCAACCTACTCAAGCGGTGATGGGTTGAGGGCATTTTCACCACTAGGCTACCAACCCCATTGGTAGTCCAATGAGGGGTCAATTTGTCGGAGTTTGGGAAGTTTCTATGCTGTCATGCTGTGCCTACCAAATAAACAGGCATATACTTCTTTGTTTTCCTTGTCTGCCAAACTAATTTATGGTGACATTTAGGTTTCAGAATAGCATACCTCAACCTGTTGTTGCAGTGCTTGCACATAGTTGATAATCTCATCCAGCATTACCGCCTTACCGGTAATCTTTAATGATGGAAACACCAAAATAATTAGAAATAGCTCAAAAAATTAAGTAATTTTCTCAGAATTTAAACCTTTAAACTTTCTTCAAATACCTTATTGCATCCTGGAACAAGATCTTGTAGAAACCTCATCCTCTCGCTAATCTTTTCTCTTCTCACCTACATATCGAATAAGAGCTATAAGTTCAAAACCTAGGGAAGACTACAGGGGAACTTTGTTGTCACTCAACGGAACAATCATAACAGAAACTCACCCTCTCTGCAAGGCTATGGCTATTGGTGGCTTGGCCACGTCTGGCTCTGACATGAATGTAGTCTTCTTTTAGACATTCTCCGTTTTGGGATTGGGAAGGGTATTTTCCTTGTTTACCCGTTAACTTACCACGAAAATTTGCACCTGGGCTCTGTTCAGTCTTCTTATTCTTCTGATCCTGCTCTTTGGGATCTTCAGATGACTCCTCGGAAACATCCTTTTTCTGCTCTGGTTCGATACCCTATCAAGTACCAATGGAGGGTGAACCAGTATTCAGAAAGGGAGGGAGGGAGGGGGGAGAGGAGGGGGGGGGGGGAACAAAGCAAATACATTGTGACGTTAAAGGATAAAACAGAGAATGCTTACGGTTTACCTGGGAGGAATCTAATTGGGATTGGGTTTCAGGCGCCCTCCTCCTCTTCTTCCCACTAGACGAAAGCCCAACACCCTCATCCACAATATGGTGATCTTCTGGAAAAGTAGAGCCCTGAACAGAGCCATTCCTTGAAGTCACTGAAGTTTTGTCGGTGCCACTGCCACTGCCACCCTCTCTGTTAATGAACTGTCCATTCTCAGGCAGGGCAACAAAGGAAGTAACCATCTCCGAGAAGCTCCCACCACCATAGTGTGTTAGGCCGACGAGGCTATGATGATCGGGCGGATAACGAACAAGGTGGGAGCTGCCACTAACTCCCTGAGTCTCCAGCACACCAACGCCATAAGGAGAAGAAGATATCTGATGGGAATGGGAAGAAACCTTGAATTCCCCATTCTGTGCCTGTGAAACAAATGGATCCCAACCAGAACCCACGAATGAGTCCACCACATCTGAGGATTTGCTCATGGAGATGGAGGGTACTGAGTTCATTGCCATTCGATCAACATTCTCAGACTGCTGCTGACTGGCGAAAATCTCCGAAGGAAGACAATTGAAAAAGCTTCCACCACCACCACCACCACCACATCCCTGTTGAAAGCCCAAATCGCCGTTATCCTCGGAACCCATGTCCAACAAGCGACAACGCAAACTTGATTCCCCAAATCTATCGAGAAATCGTTTAATCCAGAAGGGAAGTAAGGAACCTCCAATTTCACAGTTCCCGAACCAGGCAATGCAAGTAAAATTGGCTGGCTAGGAAACTTGAATGAGAAGAAGTCCTCAAACTAAAGCCAAAGTGGGTTTGACTAAATTCTATAACTGGCAATTTCTTGCAGGACTAAACAAGGAACAAGTTACCTCTGCAGCTTTATGGGCCAAGCGGGGGTTAAAGCGAAGGAAGCCCCCCACTCATTTGCAGCATTCCACAGTCCACACACACACACACACAAATGCACACAAAGCAAAAGAAGAGAAATCTAAAGCAACAGGCATATAATGTACACCCACCAACAGTAGCCTCAACCCTGGTCTCTAAAACCCTAACATCAAGCCCACACAAAGTGTTAAAAAGACGGGAAAACTTGCCCCACAGACAAGAAAGTGAACCTTTCAGAGCATAAAGGAGAAAAGATTGGCATTCGTTAACAGCTCACCATAGTAATAACAAAATTAAAAAATAAAGGAGATTCCCTTTTTCTTTTGTTTTAAAAGGACAAAATAATAATAATAATAATAATAATTTCAGCATCCACTTCCACTGCTCAAAATTAAGCCAGAATTTAGTACCGAATAGACCTGAATTTCTACGAACCAACCCGAATGAAGGTTGATATGAACCTTGGAGCGACAACATTTAGGTCATAGATTAAAGATGGAGTCCAGAAAACTCTAAAAATAAAGGCCATGAGACTAGGGTCGGTGAAGAAGCTCCAAAGATGAAATAACAATACCCAACGACCCCTCCGAGATAAAAGGGCACACAGAGCACAAAAGCATCAAATTCTACTTCGATCAGACACAAAATTGAAATGGGTATAGTTCCAGCACAGACAATTCCCATAAACGATGTGTTGATGGAATCCTGAGGGAATCAAATGCTGGTTCAAATCTGGAAAGGTGAAAAAGGAAATAAGATAGCAACACAACCAAATCACCAACTGGGTCTTTTGCAGAAACAGTAAAAGATGATAAATATTAGATTATGGGCTTTGTAGCTTGTAGGTTAGAGACTAGAGAGAGAGAGAGAGAACAGGCTTGGCTTACCTGTTAACAGGTGAAGTGAATGATTCTAAATGACAGACCAACCACTGCGACCCAACTGCTCTTGATGGTAAAATATCCCTAGACCTAATTTCCCTTCTCATGATTTCACCCCCAAACTCTAGTCCTTGCTTTATTCTTTTTTATCATTTTTGGAAGATTGTGACATATTCCTTCTCATTTATTTTTATTTTAATCTAAATAAATTCATTAATATATTAAGAGATGAAAGGTTCTTCACTTCATCCCGAAGCTTGTCTGATTTCTTTTACTGACAAACTTGCCAACAGTTCAAGTTCTAACAGACCCATTGCTCTTCTCCACTAAAAATTTTTATTTTCTGTTGCCAACAAACCTTTCTGTGTCACTTTGGGAGAGCAACTATGATGAAGCTGAGGTCCGTAACGCCTGATGTCCTGTCTGTGAATGTGAAAAAGATCATCATCATTTTAACATTTTGGAGAGATTAATCACATATGGATATGGTATCTTATGATGATCAAGACATTAAAATAATTTTGGTCAAACGATGGTAGTCGTAAACTTGCTGGAAGATGCAAATCCTCTGGGCTCCGGGTCTGACGGCCAATTTTCCTCGAAGTAGGCATTAGATCATTAGATAGTCCTCAATATATTTAGTGTGAATGCTTTACACATTAATCAGTGGATTTTGACTGTGATTTGGACTAATTGCCAAGAAAAATTGATAGAGCTGTCATTGACCCGGTTAGTACTGATTAAAAAAATAATTTTGTTTAGTTACCACGGTTCAAGATATTGGTATCCTATCGGCCATATTTTTCCCCTGAAAATTAGAACAATATGACCTATATCAACGAATTCTATAGTATCAATTGGAATGATCTGAGATCGTGATTTAAATCTTTTGAAGTCACATTTAAGATTTTTTTTGATAAAGAAATTACATTTAAGATTAAGGGGTATGAGGGAGAAGATGTTGGTAATGCATAGAGATTATGGGAAGAGAGGGGAATACAGAACAGACATGTAGGATTGGGGAGGAGGGGACTGGGAGGACTGTTCCAAGTGGAAAAGAGAGAATAAGGAGAAATAGGGGGTCTCTGGCTCTCTGCTTTGATTCCTCTTGGTTTTTAGAGTGTACACAGACCATAGGTTGTTAGTCTTACAGCAGCTAACAAATGGTATCAGAGGATGTTAACACCCTTATAAGAAAATGTATCTCATCCACGTTGTGTTTGGTATGCATTCTTGAAATAGATTATGAGTCTAGAACACACCCTGAAATGAAAAAATAAAGAATTTCGGGTTTCAAAATAAGTTCTAGATCCAAAATCTATTCCAAGAATAGAAACCAAACACAACCTTAAACTTTTTGGCTCTACTGCTGATCTCACAATATCCTTTCATCAATGTATGAAACTAAAAGTATCCTTCCAAGTTTCAGTGTCCTGCCAGCTACCCAGCCCATCCGTCAGAATCTATTTGGAAGGTTTGAACTACCAGCTAGGGGTGGCAACGGTCCGGGTTGGTGCGGTTTCGATCCGGTTCTACCGATTTCGGTGTGAGTTTGGAAGTGACCGAAACCGACCCATTAAGGATTTATCGGTTTCGGTCTGGTGTCGGCTTCGATGCGGTTTGGGTTCGAGTTGGTACCGGTTTGGATTTATTAGGTTCATTTCGGTTTGGATCGATTTTTTAAACCGGTATGGAGCCATTAGGAAACAACTAAATGATGAATTGTTGAACTTCGGTTCTTAAATCGATTTGTAACCGGGTTGGTTTTGGTTTTTGGTCTAGTTTGGATTCGATTTTCCATACAAATGTATACAAAACTATTCAAATTTTGATTTTTTTAATGAATTTTGGAGTGTTTCGGTTTCTTACCGGTTTGGTTTCGGTTTCGGTCCGGGTTTTGAGCCAGTTTCGGTTTGGTTTCGGGTTCATCCGGTTTTCGGTGCGGTTCGATTTGGTTTTGGGGTTACAATACTCGAAACCGAACCGAACCAATAAGGCTTCGGTTCGATTCGGTCCGGGTTGTTATCGGTTAGGTCCGACCAGTTTTACCGGTTCGGTTTAGGAATTGACACCCCAACTACCAGCGGTTTTTTATCTTTTAAGAAAAGCTTATCCCCTTCCTCTCAATAAGCTATGCTTAAAAAGATCTTCCCTCCACTTATCCCCCTTCTCTTAAAACTATGCTTAAACAATCTTCACTTTACTTGTAGCCCTCACCGCCAGAGTGCCAACCCTGTACAAAGAATCCTAGCCCTCGAGTACCGATTGTTGCATGCATTGAGAAATAATCATCTTTCTCACCATTTAAATAATATTACAACTTTTCTATTCACTACTATGGTTACAATAAGATGACAAAACCATTTCACAGCTATCTACCACGTGGCAATTAGATGAAGCCCAAATTTTGTGCATGGAATAATGGATAGACCCTGATGTCCCTTCTCACTTGTCAAGATTCAACCTAAGCCATACTTTCAGAATTTGGAGACCCCAAGAAGGTGCATGGACAAACAAACACAAACAGCTGAAAAATACACCTTGTTCCCCAGCAACAAATTGGATAAATTGAAATTTATTGAATTCGAATCTAAAATTTAACATGAAGGTTACTTTCATCCGATCTTCTAGGCTTTTACATTTGCACATGGGAAAGGATTACACTAAACTGGAATTTCACATGATATATCATGTCAACAAGAAGTTCACAAAAACTAAAAGGAAAAAGGTGGTACAAAAATAAATATCAAATTGCTGATACATTTGAAAAATATAGTCATACATGGTACTTACCTACATGCATATCTACACATCTCCCCGGAAAAACGGTGTGCCAAAGAATGAGCTAGAGAATGTACCTCCGCCACTGGGGAAAAGAGTCAAGAAACAGATGATGGCCAGGACCAAGCCCCATGCATATCTATCATCTCCCAAGGGGGTGATCTCATCCTTGGCGGGTATTTCTTCCCCACTTCGGAAGAAGGTAGCAAACAAACCCCATGCCAAGCACAGGACGCTGCCACTCAAGCCACCTATCCCAAGCAAAAGAGATGTGCCAAAAGAGAGTAGTGTGGCAGTGTTTCTTCCAAACATGGCCTGAGCAATGCGGCCTCCTTCGAGTCTCCCACATGGCAATAGGTTCAAAGATGTCACTACCATTCCTGTATGTATGGTTGTAGCACTCAGTACAAAAATACAACCAGAGACATGCCATGAAATTTATGAGTACAGACTGTACATCTCAATTCCTGCAAATGAAGGATAAGATGATCCATCCCAAAATTTTCTCATTATTACCAACTAAAGATGAGATAAGTTCCTCCTAACAATATAGTTTCAAGCAGTGCAAATTTCTACCAAAGAACTGAACTAACTGTATATCCAAGATAATTTGTTTGATCAATCTCTGGGACACGTCCATATGAGTGCAAGCCATGGCTGTTTTATGTATGGCAATACAGATCAGTGGAGCATCTGGTTTAGAAGAAATCTATCTCAACATTTTCCTTTTTCATTTTACAAGTAACTTGCAGTGAGCGAACAGTACCAAGGTTGAAGAAAATCACCTAGAAGTCCAGCGAAAGCAAGGGGGTCAACTGGGACCCCCACCCCTTCCACCGCATAAGGCAATACATTCCCAAGATCATCTGTATAAGGTCCAATTACATATTGAATGAATGAAAGTAGCGGGTTATTATAGAAGAACTGAGGCCTTATATACCTGCAATGCAAACAGAGGAGTATTGCAATGAGCAAAAGGCAAGTCTTGAAGTAGTAGTTGAAAACCAATATAGCCGACTACTGCCTCGCCTCACTTTAAGCATGGAAAAGGGGAAAAAGCATTACTTGACCTTGGTAAACAAAATTCCGACAAGGTTCAGTTTAAAGGAATAAAAGAGCCAATGTGTAGTTTGCTTAAACACAGAAAAATATTTTCTTTTACTTTTAGTAAAGTTTAATTTTAATAAATCTCACAATTTGTTCCAAATCATTAACTCATTTAACCCAAGGCAAGTTTACCATCTAAGTCATATCCCAATTCATGGATTCCACTTGAAACTAAAGCTATGCTTGCTTGTCAGATAACTACAGTTTCCCATGAATGATATTGAAAAGTGTAAGTAGAGTTGTAGACGATGGTCCGCAACAGAAGGCAACTTCCAGAGAGAACAGGACTTACAGGGCATTGTCACCTCCATTAAAGCTTCCATCAGCCACGAAAGCTGAAACAGCAAGCACTAGCGATGTCAAGTATGCACTAGCTGTGCGTGAGACAGGAATATCGAAAAGAGCTTTCTTATTAGGCAGCAGCGACTCATAGTTGTTTATCACCCCTAAGCATCCTGTCCAATTTGATGGAATAAGAAAAGATGGGCTAAGTTTAACACCATACCGAGCTGCCATTACCCTAGTGGCAACCTGCAAGATATAAGAGAAAAGAGCTATGAGTATACCATTGTGAGACCCAAGAATACAGCAAGTACCAGAACCGCCAGGGAAATCAGTGAGGTGTGGTATCCCCACCAAGAATATGACCAGTACCAAGGGGTTCGGGAGATCGGTGAGGGTGTGTCTCCTTGACATGACACAACGCGCTTTGAAGCCTTGAAACCCATGGGCCAAAGAGGACAATATTGTGCAAAGTTAATAGGGCTAAGGGCGTTACAAATGGTATCAGGCCACAACGGAGAATACGGCCAGCCTCCTTAACATGGCACAACGCATTTTAAATCCTACTGGCAAATAAATCCAATAGGAACCCCTCTAGAACAAGCAATAGCGTTTCTCCTTGATTGCATATTGGCAGTTCCTTAGTTCACTGTAAAGCAAGTTTCTTCAGACTTTTCTTGCCATGTGTACTTCAAAGTTGAAACTACATTTTGTTATATGAAACCCATTGATGTTGTAGGCACCAATCTTCTGAAAGTCTAATTCCATTATAAATAGGGAGATCAACCAATTTGAAGGGTAAAATACCTCAGAAACTCCCAAAATGGAGAGGAAGCCTCCAAAGAGAGGCACAACATTAGCAATGTAGTCATCAAACGTGGCATCAGGTTTAAGAAAGAAGCCACTTATTAAAGCTATCGTTCCAAAAGTTGCCACACTTAAGACTATTGCGCTGACATAACCCCATGGAGTGCTCAATTTGGAAAGCTCAAATTGAAGATCAATTTCAGATTTCGGTTGCACCATACAGACCTAGCAGTTCAAAGAACAAACAATATTAATGCTGGCATCTCAAAGCAATTGAACAGAATTGACTTTTTAAACTGGAAGGGAAAGTTTGTTGCCACTATTTTCTATCATATAAACATATGGCCTTCCTTTGAATCAAATAGTTAGAGCTTCAATTTTTCAAATTTCCCAGATAACTGTTCAAGCGGTTCAAGGGAAACAGATTGTGGGATTGACAGCTGAAATAGGGATCAATTTGAAGCTAGGTTATCTGGTAGCAGCCATCCATGAGTTGTGCTAAACCGATGCAAACATGATCAAATCTGGTCCTGATTAAGAGAGAGACTACTTGCTTCATCATGAACTCAAGTCAGGGAGATTTGATCAAATCTTCTTTAACTTGGGAAAAAGGAGAACCCCCTAAGGAAAATATCCTATGGATTTCAAATCCAACTAAGTTGATGTGAGAAATTTTAAGAAAACAATGTCAATATAAAATAATAGAAATGTATACCTTTTCTCATCTTTCATAAGTCGTACCTGTTTTTTTATGTCATTTGCTTCTTCCTCCATGAACCATAGAATGACTTCTCGGCCAGCCGCTTCAGTTAGCTTTCTCTCCAATTTGGGAATGACTTCCTCAATCGGTTTCCTCAAGTTTCCAATAAAGATCCCTCCATCCCCAAACCTTCGAACATCCGTGGCAAAGAATGTATCAAACCCAAAGCAACTCTTCAGCTGCCAAATCCAACAGCAAAATAGATTAATAATATACATATAAACTGAAGGAGATAGAAAGGGATTTAAATTTTATGGAGTTCGCCACCAAGACAAATAAACTGACCTTGTTGAGGTCTAGCGCCTTGAAAGCTTCCTCTGCTCTGTCCAACCTTTCCTTCTCTCTGGACAAGCTGTCACGGACTACTCTGTTAAAGAATCCAACGATTGGGTTATTGCTCTGTTCCCTATCGAGCTCCCTGAGTTTTCGATCGGCTCTCTTCTTCTCTAGTTTTATTGCCGCTTCGATGGAAGGGTTGCCCATGAACTTCTTGAACTCTTCGTCTGTTTTCCAATCCACTTCCTGCTGTTTGATCTGCTCTTCTGAACCAACTTCTTCACTCAGCTGGACATCGACGGACGAGTCAACATTCGGGGATTCGTCCCCGTTAGGCGTATCAGAAACTACGACAACAGAAGTGGACGAGGATTTTTCTTTCTCCTGTTCATCTATAGCAGAGAACTTAATCCCTTTTCCCGAATGGGGTTTGAAACAGAGGGACAGCGAGGGGGAGGGGAGGGTCTTTTGCTCAAATAATGGATGCTTGGAGAGAGAAGAGCGTGGGGAAATTGGGTTCCATCTGGGAGCACATAAACATGAAGAATTAAAGAGCAATGACGCCATGGGAGAAGCTGCTGCAGGATGCACTGGAAATGAGTAGAGCTCATGATGTGGTGACAGAAAAAGGCGATTTTGGACGAACGGAGACACGGACTATGGATATATCTAGAAACATGGAGAAAGTGTCACAGTTACAGGTGGATAGAGGCATTGCAGTGGCGACAAGAACTCTGGGGCCTGCGGGAGGGTCACCATTATTTTGAGTCACACCAGTTCCTTTCCATGCAAAACTGAATGAAAATAAAGAACCCAAAATTTCTACCAAAAAAAAACCCCCCCCCAAAATACCAAAAGCACAGGGAAGATCGGATTCTCTTCCTGAACTTTGTTCCTTGACTGACTATTAGAGCCTTTGAGGCGTGGCGCACTCACAGAGGGAGTCACAGATCTTCTGAGCCAAACGACGACCCTTTACAGCCCAATCATGTATTCGAAGTATAAGCCATTAATTTTTGGATATTGCTCCTCATTTGTAGAAGTTTCCTGAGATGCTCGGACCCATGCGTGTGATTTATTAGGATAAGGCAGTTGGGGAGTGAATAAAATTTCCGGTTGTGGTCCAATCCAAGCCCATGCTCTTCCTGAACGAGCCTGTTTATATTAGCCCAAGACCAGATCAAACCTAAACATTTACAAAGTCCGTTAAGCCTCATTCAACCCAATCCCAAACTACAAACTGGGTTGGGCCTCTCTCAACACATACCAAGCCCAAACTCATGTTGCTTACAACTCTAATGGATTTTGAGTTTTTTTTTTTTGGGGGGGGGCGGGAGGGTGGGTGGTTTTGGGGGAGCTTAACGGGTGATTATTATACTCAAACCAAAAAATATACGTTGTGTGTGGTGTGTGAGATGGAGAGAGAGAGAGAGAGAGAGAGAGAGTGTTCAAACAGCCAACAAACTTGAAAAATTAAAGTGGCCTGAGGTAAGCCCAGCCTGGCTTGGATCAGGTTCAAAATGCAGAAGTGCCATATTAATCTAAGATGAATTTGAAACAACCTATTCCATATGAAACTATCTGAAAAAAGGAATTTCAACTCAGAAAAAAAAAATCTGAAAAAACACATTGTTGGGGAAAAAAAAGTAAGGGACATGGAGAAGAGAGGGCGAAAAGGGGGGAGGGTAAGGGAAGAGTATGGGCTCATTTGATAACGTTTCTGTCGTTTCTGTTTTAAGAAACGGTAAAAATATAAATTTCCGTTTCTAGAAACAGAAACGGAATTAAAGGTGTTTGATAAATCATGTTTTTAGAAGTCGATAATAACCAGTGAAAAAATGGCCACAAGTCGTTTCCAGAAATAACGAAACAAGTTGAACTTGTTTCGCCTGAGTCGTTTCTTGAACCATAAATAAGTATAAATTTCTATTTCTATTTTTAAAAATAAGTGAAACGAAACAGTTTTATCAAATGCTTTTTATTCTATTTCTACTGTTTCTAGAAACAGAAACGACAAAAAGACGTTTCTTAAAACGTTATCAAACGGGCCTTAAGACGGCTCCTGCACTGTTTAAAGACCTCTGGTGCCATCGTGGGCCAACCTCCTCTCAACCCTAAATCCATGGTTCTGGATAGATGCTTGTTACGTTCCCAATATTTGAAATTGAAATTTTGAAAAGGCGAAAAAGACAGACAGAGAGCGGGCATGTTATAACGCGGTCAGGTCAGGTCAGGTCAGGTCTCAGAAGTCAGGAGGAGCCAGAGGATTCAGCGAGGATCAGGACCAGTGCGAAGTGAGGGTGGGCCAATTGGTCCAGTCCACACCCCAGAGCATTGATTATTGGGGAATCTCCCGCAAGATTTTGCCGTGGAAAGCTGTAAAATGGCCAAAATAACGGTTGGTCAACGCGAGTAAGTGGGGCCGGGCCGAGCCGAGTGTCATCTTCATCGCATCTCCACTCCACTCCCACGCCTACAGTAGGAACAAATATTCCAAGAATCACGTGACTGAGGGATGAAGGTGATGTGATGAGGGTATTTTTTTTTTTCGTTGGAAATTTTGGTGAGATAGACAGGGGAGTCCCGTGCCCTTTATCGCGGCGCCTCCCAGAAGAGAGAGCAGAGAGGGCCTACCAGGCTACTACCTCATGAGAGGTCGTCCAGTCCCATCCCATGCAGGCTGCTCTGGGTCTTGTCTGGCTCGACCTCGACAATCTCTTCTCTTTTACTGTTTCTCTCATCGAGTAATATAATCGCCCAAGTTTCGCATCCACGGATTTCATGCGCCCCGCTCCATTTCTTCCTTCCTCCAAGATGTTCTTCCTATTATTTTTTTTTCATGCATTGGAATAAGATTGGCATGTTTGATCAGGATCATGGTTTTAGTAAACTGATATCGATACAGGATTGGCCAAGAATTGGGCTGATAGTATTATCACCTCTGTTGATATCAATATAGGATTGACCAGGAATAAATAATATGGATCGTGGTTTTCGTAACCTCTTATTGCACTTCCATGTAGTGTTTTTAGTGTTTATGTAGGCAAAATTCTTAAAATATAAAAGAATTATTATTATTTTTATCAGAAGCCAAAGTATTTATTAAGAAAAATCAGAGAATTAATTCACACATACCTTGTGTTAATTGCTTGTTATGATTCGTCACGAGATATTTATTTACACATCAAAAACAGTAATTTACCATTCTTTTTTTTTTTTTCTTTAATGCACTAATTTTTGTAGGAAAAAGTTCTCTTAAGCCCACGAAGTATGTTTTATCCATTATTCTACGGTTCACAAACCGTTATAAGATTTTAATATGTATACTCTTTAATTCACCTACACTCATTTTCATGATATAGAAAAACTAGATTTTTTTTTTTTCTAATAAAACGATACATTAATTTTTGTATGTTACTTTTGGAAAATTTTATCATAATAGATTTATCAAGGTAACCTAAATATCTATTACATCTCACACAACTAAGAGGTAATTAAATTTGTGGGCAGTTAGGTGGACATCAAGGTCCATCTAATCACATCATAAAATTTTAGATTAAACAAAAATAAAATTTAAAGTTTCAAGAATACAAGAGAGTGCATAGCGGTGGTTTGAATTCTGTGGGCGTTGGTGGACCTACATGGAATGCAAGGCAAGAACTATCTATAAATAATCAGAATTGCCATATTTTCAATCCACTTACCACAATGAGACAGGCGAGCTTCATAACTTTATTAAGGCCAAATTATTTTATTGAGTATTTGACAAAGTTTTCTTACATCCAAAATGAATGGAAATTATACTAAAAAAAATAATAATAATGAATGGAAATCTGTTCACCACAGTTCATCTAGGGCACTCAGAGGGGGAGGGGCCGCTCGGCGGGGTTTCCTTGGTCATATCCAGGCAGTGAAGGAAAACTTTGTCTATACAAATTTGCTGTTACACACAATTACGTTATTAGTGTATAAATTTGTTCCTTCTCTCTCTCTTTCTTTCTTGTATGTCATTTAGCTTTAATAATTAATCACCCCCAGTGAACCAATCTTTTCCACAATAGTTGGCAACCTTTTTGACCTTGTACACTCAATCCCTGTGCCTTGTGATCCTTTTCTAATAGAAATTGGCCAATGTTTCCCTTTATTTGTGTCTGCAATTCTAACATCTTCGTCTAATCAGAGCAAGAATTTCTTCCTCCTTTTTTGTATTCTTTGGAGAACAATGGATCCTTCAAAATCTTCAAGCTGTAGAGCAACTAGCCAATTGATGATTGCATGGTCCACCCATCAGTTGTCGCCACCTAATGCTTTTGCTTAACTTATATCCGTCTCTGTTCGCCACAAACTGACAATCAAGTCCATCCAAAATCAAATATTGCCTCTGGTTCGTTACACAAATTGAATATAGCTGCTCCTGTCAAGGCCCCAAATTTTCTCCTTTAGAAGTTGCAAATTTGTCTGAAAGTAATTTCCCTTGGAGTTGAAGTCTAGACTCTGAGAGGGTTGATGAGGCAGAGGTCACATGCGTGTAATTAAAGAACTGCAGAGTATATAAACTGTTAACCATGGTGTCTCTCGTTTTGTCTCCCAGTTCACACAAGGCCATGTAACTGCTTTAAGCTATATCCATATGGACCTTTCTGGTTCAAAAGATTTTACTACGGCTGGGTGGTGGCCTAGTGGGTTTAAACGCAAATGCAAGATCAGATTAATTATGACCACCAAATCTAAACCTACTATCAGATAAAGTCCACATTTTGCAGAATCTAACCCTTTTTTGAATATCAAGATGGAATGTTTGCAACCTTTGGAGAAAGCTGAGATGGTAAAAAGAGAAATGGCAATGATGGCGTGTGTATTGGCAAGTAAAGATTAGAAGTGAGATGATTGGTCAAAGTGAGAGTACCCCAGTGTCCAGCCCCACTCAAACATTTATTGGGAAACATTGAGCTGGTTCTGTAGCTGGCAGGATTAAAAGAGAGAATACATTCACCACCGCCCCCCCACCCCACCCCACCCCACCCCACCCCACCCCAAAATTCAAATCGTTCTATAGAAACTCAATCATTAATGGCTGGCTTCAACCAATTCTGCAAAGTCTTTCATTCCAACATGGCCAGAATGGCCGCCTCAGAAATTTTCAATTCTCTAGCTTTTGTTTTACAGATTAATGGTCCTACCTTGACCTTCATTCAAATCGTCAATTTACCTCTCTTGTTCTCTTTGTTGCCCCTTCTTTTCTTTTCTCTTCAGTTTTTTTTTTTTCCCTTCTCTCCACGAAACTTACAAAACTTTAAACAGGGAAAGATGGGTTTTTTAAACAAAGCAGATAAAGCTTAAGAATCCGTCCAAGCGGCAAAGACAGGCAAGTGAGCCATGGCAATTGAAGACCTCAGCTGCACGGATGGGATCCAAGCATTCATAGTGGCAGTGGACCCAACGAGCTTTGATGCCGGAGTGGATTTCGCAAAGAGCATCGAGAGCCCACTTTTATCAGGACTGCCTTCTCTGGAACTGCTCAAGCTGGTCACTAGAGACGATGGATTGGACAAGTAGGCCCCTTGCTTAGGGGAGTCTTCCGCTTGTTGAGCCGAATTTACCCCATCATGATGATCCATCCCAATCAGATCGTGTAGGGCCCCTCCTGAGAAAGATGGGTTCCTGTAATTCATGGGTTTCTGATCAATTGGTTCAACGTAAATGGCTGGTTGCTGGGAGGCAGAGTGATCAACAAACTCGCTCGGTTCTGTATCTCTGCTTCGCTTGGCAAGTTCTCCAGCAAGCAAAGTATTACTCGCTATGATCCGTTCGACATCATATCTCGTTATATCAAAGTTGGTGACTGCATTCACACCTCGAAACTTGATTGCTGCAACGTCATAGGCTTCAGCTGCTTCCTCTTGGGTGCCTGAATATTGAGTTTCGACAGCTTTACTTTAAGATCAAGCAAAGATTTTTTGGGAAAATGTTTTCCAGAAGGCAATCTTCGCTTCTTTTTTTTTTTTTTTTTTGGATAAGAAATCAAAGCCTTAATTAATCCTTATATATACGTCATAAAAGATTCAGCTTTGCAAAAAATCAGCCTTGAAAAGTCTCAAAGTGGGTGATGAACAGCCTTATTAAAGCATCAACAATGGCTTAAAACAGAGTTTTTGTCATGAAAAAAATGGCCCTTTTAAGGCGTGCTTCAAGCATCACCTACTCCTGAGTCTCTCAGCTTTGAATGTGAGACGATAATCAAACTCAGATTAAGGAATTTCAATTTTCAAAAAACTTACTGAATGTCCCAAGATAAAGGTCTTTGTTTCCTGCAACTCTGCCAATCCTAGCTTGCCATCTCCCATGCTGATGATGTCTGAAAAATTAGAAAACCCAAACCAAAGTTTCAGAGAGAAGGGTATTTATTGACAGAAACTCAGAAAGGATTTTAATGAAACCAAAAAAAAAACCTTGTCACCCCTCGGTACATCGAAGCGCCCCTCGAGAAACCACTGCTTTTCCTGCAAGTTTTGAGATCCCAAAAACAATGAAATTTTCTACTGAAAATTGGAAATTGTGAGCGGCACAAAATGAAAGGGATTGAATGTAGAGGCAGGAGTTACCTCCTCAAGTGAGCAACGTATTCTTGCCTGCTCATGTTTTTCATTTCTTCAAGTTCTTCCTGGTAATTTTCCAACTGCCGAAGCAATAAAAGAGTCGTATT
Source organism: Macadamia integrifolia (assembly GCF_013358625.1). Classification (NCBI taxonomy): domain Eukaryota; kingdom Viridiplantae; phylum Streptophyta; class Magnoliopsida; order Proteales; family Proteaceae; genus Macadamia; species Macadamia integrifolia. The sequence goes on from NC_056560.1 coordinate 19,461,614, forward strand.
TCAATAACCAATAACATTTACAACTAAGAAAACTCACTCTTAGGTTTCAGTGGGTAGATACTGGATCATACAGGAAAATTGATGTGGGTAGAAGGACCCCAATACTTAAGCGCGGCTAGATCATAGGCTCTGGCAGCTCTCTCTTCCATATCATAACCCCCTGCAATCCCACAAATAGAACAGACCAAAGCAGGTCAAGAATAGGTTCCAATAATATTCAAAGTTTATTCAGTATATTAAAAAAGAGGCTTACCCAGATAAACTGAAGAGATCCATTTGGTAGGAATGGCGTCCCAACAATCAAGAACATGACATGAGAATTTATAGCAGTGGTCAGGCCAAAAATCAAAGGTCCAAGAAATTGCAGAGTGACCAAGAGAAAACCCATAAAAAGTGATTGGCTTTCTTTTCATATCTTACTACTAACCTTGCCTCCCTTTCCTGCTCTGCCCTTCCTTCTTACAACTATTATCCCACAGATGGGCTTCATATCTACCGGTCCATCTATGCCTGAAAAGGACACATAACAAGGTTTATTAAGAGAGACAAAGAAAACAGAACATACGGGGACTAAGAGACATAACCAAGAGAAAAGAAACCCACTAACCTTGTAACACCTCTATACTGAGAGGTTCTCTGTCCAAAGGTGTCAATGGACTTCCGATGAACAGGTTGCTTCTGACCCACCTTTCCAGACCCTCTCTTCTTTGTTTCCATAGCCACAGATTCTATTGCAGTGGGAGAAATCTGCTGTGGGGCTGTCACGCAGCTTGACTGAGAACCAGGGCTCATAGACAAGCTCAGAGACTGCAAATCCCCATAGCCCATTGGACCAACAGAGGTATTCCCTGCTCCATCTTCACTAACGCAACTAGTCATTCTTTGTTCCAATGCCTGGTTGGTTGAATACTGCCTAGAGACCCAGCTCTTCAAGCCTGGAATATTTGAATCCTCGGCCATTGGAGGAAGCTGAAGACTGCAGTCTGCAAGATGTGCTTCCTTCTGTTCCTCCTCCAGCGGTGACTGGAATATATCGTGGGCTGTTAGTCCAGAGAAATATTGGTTCTGTTGAACTTGCATCTGCTGCTGTTGATGCCTAAATGGGGGTTCTTGGAGAAAGTTGTGTCTGTTGGTCTCAGCTTCTGAATTTTGTTGGTAATACATACTGTCCAAACTGAGGGCCATGGCTTCTCTTTCATTGCTTCCATACTGATGAGTTCCCATGGATGCACCACCTAAGAAGTCTTCGAGCTTGGGGGATGAAGTTGGCACCAACCCTTCACATGAAAAAGAAGAACACGTTAAGGGTTTAGGGGTTTAGATATAGTGCTTGACATAAAGAGAATAGAACCCAAAAGAAAGAATGATTAGAAGCAGAAGCAGACCTTCATTATGTGACCTGGTAAGAGCTTCCATGATACAAAGAGAACCATCAGACTTGAGTGGCATTACGGACAAGTGAGAGTAGAACCCACCATTTTCTCCATCAACCCCATAACAGATTCCTGAGCTGTTTAACTGAGGAGGAGAAAGGTAGAAGCTAGTTGGAACTGCAGTAGAAACAGCCGCAGAGGGAGGTTGTGATGGATTATGATTGTGATGATGATGATGATGATGGGATTCTGGACGAACTTCAATGTTCATGTGGGGCGAGAGAGAGAAACCCAACCAGTTATTGATGTTGCTGTTATCATTATTCATGGACTTCATCTTCCCCTTTCTCTCTCTTTCACACTTCTTAATATTCTTAGCAGGATCTCGTGCTGCAAGGCAACTCAATCATTGGCAAGCAAATAATCTAATCATTCCAAGATTTCTTGCTTCCCTCCATTTGAAAACTGCTTCTTTTGTTTTCTAGCAGCAGCACTCCACTCATGGAAGAAATATATCCATGTAGCTAAACAAACCCAATTCCTGAACCTATGCACTCCCCTCTCTCTCTCTCTCTCTCTCTCTGAAAAGCTCTCTAAGCTCTAAAGAAAACAAAACAAGACCCTTTAAACTAAACAAAACGAATGAGTTTCAGGGAGCAATGTTGGGTATGCCTCCTGCATTCCTGCATTCCTGCATTCCATAGGGATCTGTGTATATGAGAAAGACCATGTTTTTTGCTTTCCTATCTCCATCGATGTCTTCGATGTTCGATCTGCCCTTTTCTAAGTAACAACACTTAAACCCTACTAAAAAACCCAGAAGCAATAAAAGACCAAGACCTGAACACCAAGATATTTAAAGTTCAAACCAACCTCATTTCTTAAATTGGTTTAGTGGGCCTCTTCATTACCATTAATTGCTCAGCAAACTTCTCTTTCTTTCTGCCTTATTGATCTCTACAATCTAGTGGGTTATGGTAGGGGAGGGTCAGATTACTAAAATAGGGTTGCTTTTTTTTTACAGTCTCAGGACCTTGGATAGATTTTTACGAAGAGGACACTGTCAATCCAGCCACTTCACAACAGTACAGCTTCTGTACGAGTCTGCAAGCAAAGGATCTGATAAAAACTATTGTTTTCAGGTTAAGCAATTGCAATAAGTCAATAACCAGCTAGATTTCAGACAAAGAAACGAGAAAAATGAAAAACACAGAAGGATAATAGTTCATTAGCTTTCCTTTTTCTAACACCCTATAAAGAGATGTTTGATCTTCAACCTGGAAAGTTATAAACATATAATTGGAAAATAATAAATAAAGGAAAAGTATAATAATGAATATTGTATTATAGGAAGTATAAATGAACCTGAATAGGGTAAAAACTTGTTACAAAGGGGGGAAAATAGTTATTGGTCTGACAAATGTTTGATATTTTTGAAAATCAGGAAATAAATTTAAATAGAATACATAAAAAATTGGTGATAATTGGATTATGGTTTGCCTGTTAAAAGCCCATATAAGGTTATTGAAATTACAACTAATTTTTTGTAATACAAAAAGGTGTGAGGAAAAGAGCTTTTAATCCTTTTCTCTGTAGACTGTTCATATGATTGAACAGCACATTTTTTCTTGTGTTATAGTTGTGTTTTTTTTTTTTTTTTTAATTTATTTCATTTTCTACATTATGAGTAGGTTCCTATTTCCATATTGATACTCATGCATAGATATAAATAGGATGTATACAACTATAATTAGACACATAACTAATCTAGACTGTATCATTTCTATCCAATTAATGCTCAAAATAGATATATTATTTGTCCATATGAGAGAATCAGTGTCTCTAACATTTGACAAATTATCAATAATATTCTCCCAACAAAAAACTAAAGATAATAAAAGAAAACTCATTATATATATATTGTTATTTATTTTGATGCAATTAATAAAAAAAAGTTACAATGTCTTCAAGCTGTCTTCTCTTTTCTAAGGGCTTTAGATGTAGTCAACACCTGCTTCCAGACAACAAAGTAGACAGTGGGTCTCCTGGAATGATGAGCAAAGGGCCCGAAAACAAGCTTTATTTTCCATCTACTCCCTCCAAAAAAAGAAGAAAGCTTTTTTATTGGGATACCTATCATCTTGGCCATAAACAAGGGAGTAACTATGATTATCATCTTCAATTATTAGTTTTAAGGAATTACTGCTTTCTTACAAGTGTTGTGTTGAGTGATTTTGTGTATCAATTATTTCAAATTAAAATCATATTCTATTTTCTGAGCGTAAGCCGTCATTTCACAATTGGTGCATGGAAATGTGCATGACGAAGATGTTCCTCCTACACGGAGACAGATTTTCAAGTGGGAATGATTTCGGTTTGAAAACAACAGTTTTGTGGGGGGAAGGATATGAAGGAATTAAGGAAGGAAAGGTGTAAGAGTGGTAGGGTCTGGTGTGCTGCTGGTGAGTCTTGTGACCATGACTCTACTCTAGAGAGAGAAGTTAGGACTTTGGAGTTTAGAAAGGTCAAGAGGAAGATGAGACCCTAACGCGATAGCAGAGAGAGAGAGAGAAAGGACTGAAGAGGCTAGAGAGGGACATCAACTTTTGATTGTGGTAATGATGATGAAGTGAATCCAATCCAATCCAATCCAATCTAAGGATGATCTAATGACCATCCAGTGCCCAATGGACTATGGAGCTTTTACTGGAAAGTGTAAATATTTCCCTCCCCTTGGGCCCTTGGAACTCTTGATAGGTAGTGCTAAGGGCCCGTTTGGTATCGTTCTAAAAAAACGTTTGTGGAGTTTTTTCGTTCTATTGGAACGAAAAAACGGAATCTTCTGTTTGGTGCACTTATGGTCCGTTTCTGTTTTTTTGGAACAAAAAGTGAAAAAAACTGAAAAAACGAGATTTGACAGAACTCCAAAATGGAGTTCCGTCTTCCCAGTTTCGTTCCATTTTACAAAAAAAAAAAAAAAATTTCTCGAAAAAAATCTAAAATTTTAAAACACCATTTTTTCGTTTAAAAACTGCGTTTTGACACAGAAACTGAAATTTTCGTTTTTGAAACGAAACGGCGTTTCTGGAACAGAAACGATACCAAACAGGCCCTAAAGTGTCATGTGATCGTTCTACCCTATGAAGTATGAACCATATTGTTTATTTTGACAGGTGGGTATCACGGTTTTAAAATGTGTCGTTTTAAAATAAAGGAGATCACATCATATATGTGTATTCCATACCACACATCTCTAATATGTGAGGTTAATTTTCATGATTCTATAATTCCACCATCTGGCCAGCAAAACATTAGTTTCCTTCCATTCACCCCACCTCTCCTCCCACAAGTGCCAAATTGAGAATAGATTGGAACTTAAACCACTTAGTGATCAAGGATTTTTAGTTCATAGTATTGATCGTCAATGATCTTGAAATGGTGATCAAGGATTTTAGTTTATGCTATTGATCGTTCAGTGATCCTGATATTGATATTGATATTGATATGTATCAACTATTCTTGATTGATGGATAAGTACAATATTTTTTCAATAGAAAAAGGATTTCTATACAATATCCATCGATTTACAAGATCAACATCAACCATGGTCAATCCAATATCAATACCTAAGACCATGATAGTGATGCACTCCTCTGTTTTTTTCTCCCCGTAATCAACTAACCCTTGTCTTTTTTTTCTTTTCTTTTGAGTACAGTCACTTATCTGAATTACATGATATTATTACTCTCCCTTTCTATTATTGGATTACTAAGATACCATTTGGGTAGAACTGAGGTGGGATTAAATTTCAATTCAAGATAGTAAGTAACATGTAATAAGGATATTAAATAACCTTTCAATGTGATGTTTGGTTGAAAGTAGAATTCATGTAAAAATGACATCAAAACATCTAGGGCCTACACACCTTGGAAGAACTCTTGAACAAAGAGTAAAAAAAGTCATTTTGATTGAAAAGTGGTGTAAAATTTACTTGCTTGTGTTTTGAGTTTCTTATCCAAACTATAATAAACCAATCCGTTGGGAGGGAAACTAAAAATAACTTAATGGTCTTTAAGTTGCACTTAAATCAGATTAAAAAGAAGAAATGGTGCAACATAATTAAACACTGGATCAGGAGTTTCTATGGCATTCAATACTCAATAAATACTATTACCCAAACATGTACACCTCAAATTCTCAGTACCATAGAATTTGCTACTTTTTGTGTTTAAGTTGTCCTCTGGCTTTTTAATTGAAGAAGGCTCCTAATATTTTAAAAGACGTGTGGGGCTCCCCTATGGCGCAACAAGGCTTAGAACACATATATATCCAATGGTTGAGAGTCCCTGAGAATGTCCACATGTTTGCTCGAGTGTATTGCTTGTACTGTAGAGGAATCTGATCAGTTAAAGACTTAACTAGGGTTGGCTCTTAATTATAGATCCTTTCATGCGAAACAAAATAGAGGGGAACTGCGAGGATGTAGCTGGTCCTACACCTCTTCTCTCATATTTTTTATTTTTAAGTACTTTCAAGTGATTAGAGAAGAACCATGTACGTCCCTTGTGAAGGGAAAATTTTATTATGACTCAGAAGTTATAAAGGGCAACACGAATTAATATATATATATATATATATATATATTTTGGAAGAAAAAACTAATAGCAGTCTTGAGGAAAACTGTTGTGGAAGTATTCCCTAGCTAGGACTAAATTAATGAAAACCATTTTCGAGAATTTTAGAAGGGTAGTTTTTAGGTTCACACATGGTGGTGCAGGACACCAATGACCAAACGTGAAAATTGACAATTCAATGCATTTATTCGTGTATTCTGGATTCAACTACCAGGACAGATATCATATACAAGGCATGGAGAAAAGAGAGAGACAGGCATAGTGGAATACTGTAGAAATGGAGAAAAAAACAATGAAATGAAAATCTATCTCTAAGTTAAAATGGGTAAAAAAAAAAAATTCAAAATCTGAATCCTTATATATATGTGTATCTTGTTTTCTTGTTCCGGTTGGATGGAAGATTGAAAGTGATACGACAAGCAGAGCCTTGTCCAAATCCCTCCTGCTCATCATCCAGGCTCCAGTTGGATGGAAAACTTTCCCCTTAATCCATTTGGTTTTGTTTGGGTTTTGACCTTTTGACATAATATAGGTTGGCTGGTAGTGGTAGTGCCACAAGAAAATTAAAAAGAAAGAAGCCCCTCCTGTGGGGTGGAGGAGAGAGGATTTTGGGGTACAAAATCCAAATAGAATCTAAGAAAGATCCGAGAGTAAACGGCTAATGAGTCCAACAGGAACTGTGGAATTAACTTACATATAGGTACCTAGCTAAGGTCGCCTGGGCGGGTGTTGTTAGACATATTGGGGACTCTGTGTCACTCTAGACCTGCTACTACTAGTATCCAGGCCTACAACCTATCCTAATAGAGAGCAGGGGGGGGGGGATAGACAAAGAGACATGACAGAGAGAAGAGCTAAAATGACTTTCCAACCTTAAAGTGCTCCTCTCCATTAAGACCCAGCTTTCCTTGCGGGTTTTCTGTTACACCCTGTCCTCATTTCCCTACTTTTAGCCTCTCTCTCTCTCTATATGAATGAAACGTCACGATCTAAGGCATAGTATCATGTCGTAATGACCTTAATTCTCTCTCTCTCTCTCTCTCTCTCTCTCTCTCACAGAGTTCAAAATATCCAGGGGAAAAGGATTCTAGTTTTGTTCCTTTGCAACCTTTGTTTTCTTTACCATTTATTTGTAAGGGAAGAGCTGTCCGCCAAAATGAATACACAGGAGAGTCAAAATTGTGGGGTGGAATGTGGAATGGGGGTGGAGCACAGGGAGCAACTGTGTCTGTCTAAGCAAAAGGATGGGTGGGTTTTTGTGATTGAACAGGAGTACAGGACTAGAGCTGCGACACTGCATGTTCCTTCCAGAATCACTAGTAAAATTATGCATCTACGTACTCTTAACTATTTTAAGCTTAAGGTGGAAAATCCCAATTAAAAAGAAAAAGAAAAAAAAGGAAGGGGTAGAGGCAAGGTTTAAAAAAATGGATTTGGATCATAAAAACCCATTTTTTGTTATATGTTGATCCACCAGGCAGACCCGAAGTACCTGAAGCTCATTGGAATTAGACCCAAGGATTTCTCGCCAATGCACTTGGATTGTATTGATCAAATCGTTGGGCTGTTGGAGAGGAGGATGTCTTATCCTTTGATGACCCATCTCAGATTAAAGATACTAGTTTTTTTTTTTCCTGGTAGAAATTAAAGACACAAGTAAATTCCAATTAATCATAGACCATTGTTATATTTCCTTGCACCAAAACAGGGTAAAAGCCACCTCTCAAGATGGTCCAACAACAAGGATATGCCATTTAATCTCAACTGCCAACTCCCTACACAAGCTTTGTACACATGAAAAGGGAAAGAGAGTTCCTCTGCAATTAATCATTAGTGGAAGCATATAAATCCCGTGGTTAGCCTTATCTTTTTGTTCATGTATACTGAAAACTGACAAGAATATCACTTGAAATCTTTCCTATTGCGACCCAATACCATAGATTAATTTAGGGGTACAAGTTTGGCCCTGGGAGCTTGGGCCCGCCCTAAGCCCAAACAACGACTAGGTTGGATTTTTCAACCTTGAGGGTGAATTAGGATTCCAGGGTTGAGGCGAGGCCAGGACCGGGCCGGGCCAAGGTTGATGCATTGGGCTAAGCTTAGGTTGTACTATAAATTTACTTGTGAATAATTATATCCTTAAGCATGTGTTGAGTATGTTTGACATGAAGCAAATGTATTTGTGTATCTTTTTTTCTTTTAATAGTTAGGTGAATCGACTTGAGATAATGATGATTGTAACTATGAATTAGGATAGCTATTAAGAGTATTAGATCAGCCAAGGTCAAGGCTAATCAGGGTTGGCTTCAGCTTGGTTGGGCCAAGCTCGATAGGATTGAGCTTGAGTTGAAGTTTTTAGGACCTGAATTGACAGCAAGCGTGGGGTGAGGTAAGGAGATCCAACGTTGTGCTTGGGTTTTAAAAAGCCCAGCCCAAGTAGATCATATTGCAACCCTAAAGAGATTTAGCCAAACCAAAACAACAATTGGCTGGGGAGGGAGAAGGTTTTCAAGGAAGAAAGGGGAGTAGAGCAGTGAAAGGAGAAGAATGAGATACCCATGGTTAAATTCTTAATTTTTTTCCCCTTTATGCAAAGTTAGATTGTATTAAGAAAGACGCACTTTGATTACTGAAAAGGGTTTATAATATCCTTTCATTTGCTCCAAAATTTTGAAACCTGTAAGGATAGAGTAATAGATTAAATTTTGTCTACTAAGCGTTTGAAATTATAAATTGGAAAAGGACAGGCATGCTAGCAAGATACCTAGGTATCAGGTATACTAGCAAGTCTTGACAGTTGGATTAGAAGGGCCAAACCTAGCCCCCAATGGAACGCCTCTGTTTCTGATTAGCAAACGGTGTAGGTTTGGCCCTTCTAACAACGGTGACAACTTGCTAGCAAGTCTTGACCTCTATTTCTTTGACCACAATTGAATGCCTCTGTTTCTGATTCTGTATCATCGAAGAAGGAGAGAGTGTTTCAAATCCAATTGCTCCACTGCGATGGTGGGGGCTAGTTTCTCCTATGGTTCATCCTCCATGAATAAGCCTCACCATCGCAGTGGAGCAATTGGATTTGGAACACTCTCTCCTTCTTCAATGAGACTGAATCAGAAACAGAGGCGTTCCATTGTGGTCAAAGCCGAAACCATAAACTTGGAGATCAGGAAAACTGAAGAGAAAATGGTTGATTCCGTGATCATCGCATTACAGGAGACTTGATTTTTCGGGTCAAAAGTGTTTTTATTGAATAAAAAGGAAAAAAAATTCAGTCCTCTGTTGGCTTCAACATCCCACCGGAGTTCACTTTCCAAATTTCTAGCTGAGAGAGAGAGAGAGAGAGAGAGGGAGGAAAGGTGTAACAACAGTGGATTGAAAGTTTGTACATCTTCTCTCCATCCAACGGTTTAATTCAAGTTGATCAAATCCTATGGCTAATATCTCGCTAGCATTCCTAATTCCTAGGTACTACGCTAGCATGCCTATCCCTTTCCCTTATAAATTTTTTTAAATATAAATGTAGTATTTTTGTTCATCCCACACCCCCCCCCCCTCTTCCTTGACTTACACAAATGACATATACATAATAATAGGTTCTATCACCATTATTGCCTTGTAGAATTGAGAGAGAAAAATTAGTTACTTGAATAGAAAATAACTTAGTGCAAAAAATAAAATTTTTGAATTAAATTTAGTGTTAATTAGTGTTGGATTAACATTAGGAAAATATGAGATGTCTTCTATTCTTTTGGGTGTCCAAAGAGAACTAATTCATCCAAATGGAAGATTTGTCAAGTTCAAACATGGTTTGAGGAATCGGATCAGAATTAGTGAATTGAAATCCGCCTTACTCCTTCTCAGTTCTTGGCCAATACTCTATCTGTGTATCAGTGGATTTGTTTAGACGAAGAGTAATAAAGTGAAAAACTAAATTTTTATGACAACTAGGGGTATTCTACCTACTTATCTACAAACTTATTTCTTCGAAAGAGGAAGGATATGGACAATGTTATCTCAGGATAAAAATCCTCTGTTTTTGCTCAATTTTACATTTCTTTGTTTTGTCCCTGTAAAAGATGACACGTGTCTTATTTTTAGGTGAACGGTCAAGATTGGTCTTAGGTTGAAATCAATGCAAAACCGGTTTGGAGTTGAATAAACCGATGCATTCAAATGAACCAAACCGGTTTGAGTCTCCGAGTAAAGAGTTGTCGGTGATGGCCATCGTTGCGATCGATTTGGGGAGTGGGCTTCTGATCTTTAGTACTCAGCTTCACCGCCGTCTGTATTTGGTTTCGGGTTACGGAGCAGGGAATGGCTGCCGAAGAGGGCAAGATCAGTCAGCTCATGCCCGACTATTGAATCGATATAAATTACATTGCTCACAGCCAGATTTCTCGACATTTCATCTCCTTTTAGAGAACTTTAAAGGGGAAAACTGTTAAGTTCCAAAGTTGTGAGTTCGATTTGAGTTTATAAAGTGGGGGCGAATACAGGATGTGGGTTATCTGGGTTAGTCCTCTTCTTCCTTCTGTATTTTGGATTGGTTTCACTGCTCTTTCTCGGGCTATTTCTTCTTTCTGGGGAAGGTTTAACTATTGAAATATAGTACCTATATTGCCAAAATTAGTTTGTCTCACAGAGAGACCTTCGTGAGAGCGACCTTCGCTGGGAGCTTGGATAAAACCCCCACCAGGGTTTTTCCTTCGTGAGCAGAGAGAGGCATGAGAGACTGTGAGAGGGTGAGAGAGAGAATCGTGCGAGAGAATGCTGCAGCGGGAGTCTCACTTTCTTTTTTGATTCAAACGAGAGACTTAAACCGGTTTGGTTCATTTGAATGCATTGGTTCATTTAACCTCAAACCGGTTTGCATTGATTTCAATCTAAGATCAATCTTGGCCGTTCACTTAAAGTAAAACACATGTCATCTTCTGCAGGGGCAAAACAAAGAAATGCAAGGATTGAGCAAAACAGAGGATTTTTATCTGCTATCTCAAGTCTAAGATCCCCATCTCGATTTGGAATCCATATAAAAAACATATTTGGCTTTCAAGATTCTCTTCCCATAAGAAGGGTCTAAAAACAAATCTCTCTTACATAAAACACCAAGAAATACGATAAATAAACCAAGATAGATCACACAACATACAGATTTAACGATGTTCACACACCAGGGTGGTGTGCTACATCCTCGGGCAAAGAAGAAGAAGTTTTACTATAACACCTAAGCAGCGGCGAGAAAACCTCACCCTGAAACCCTAGCTCCCCCCAAAATACAATGACTTGCTCAACAAAACAATAGTACATTATATACTCCAAGTCGTGGGTCGACCCATCGGGTTACGATCAATCCAATCGAATTATGCCCCTGCACCCCATACGAGATCAATGATGGGCTCTGGGCTTGGGCCCAACCCCTTTGCTTCCATCACAGATCTCAGAAAACTTCCCATTTGGATCTCCACCAAAATATGTTAGAACAGACTAATCTTTAAAATGGGTCAAAATTTTGAGACAAACTTAACAAATCTCCATCTTAAGTGAAGAAAGAAAAGCAATATTATGGTCATGATTAACCCTAAAGTCAAGCCCAACATAGGCCTTGGGTTTGAGAGCTTATTATGAGATTCCTTCCTCTCCCCCATGCAGAATTTCATCCAGAATTTGGCATTAATTCTATCCAACTTCATACAAACAGCTTTCAGGGAATATGAAGCAAGAGATAAGGACAGGACCGGCTTGATAAGGATTGAATGCCCTGACAAAGAGCGAAGGATAGTGTTCCAACTATACTCTGGCTGAACCTCAGATTCGGAAGATTTTCGAACATCTGGGTCATCGTTGAGTTCACATTTGAGCTCTTTGAATTTTCTGTGGCAAATATTGTCACTTTCTCCCATCTTTTCTACTTTTTAAGAAGGCATTGAAGAACTTTGATCCACCATGGGCTTTCCGCAACCATTTAACTTAAGGTAATTTTTGCGCGATCTGTGTAAGACTCTTATCACTCTTATCACTCTATAACTCTTCTCAAGCTTTATTCTTTATGGTATATGAGATATTGTGTCCCGCTTCTGGGGCTGAGTTACTTATGGAAGTAGTTTTTTATTTTAGGGGGCTTCAAGTCCCAGCCTCTCCTATCCTCCCTAACTCTCTTCTCTGTCTTTTTTTTTTCTTCTTGGGGCCCCAAGTCTCCACCTCTCCCAGCCTCTCTAAATTTCTTGTTTTTCTCTTTTTTCTTCTGGGGGGACTTCAAGTTCCCACCTCTCCCATTTCTTGTGTTTCCCAACCATCTGTGAATTATGGTTCTATCTAACATGCCAGGCATCTCTACTTCCCTGTTGCGGAACTCGATGAGAATGCTTTTGTATCTTTGTCACAGCTTCTATTAGCTACCTGCCCAACCCCTAATCCATATTGATTATAATTCAGCTAGAATCTTGTTGAGAGATGCTTATGTGGATCATGCGAACCCCTACTTTAAGAGTTCTCTTCCACAAGTGAATCAACTCTCAAGTGGGGATTCCTAGTATAGGGAAAGATGGAATCAACTCAATTGAACCAGGTAAATGTACCCTCTTGGTTTAATTCAGTCTGTATTCCGTTGCTGTTTTCTCTTGGATTTATTACCTTCTACACTTTTTGTTCCTTGTTGATAGTTACTTCTTGTATGTGTGCTTCTTTCTATCATTTTTCTATTTGGACGATCATGGTTATTGTTTTCTCTTTCGTTTTGTTTTGTGGTGCTTTTCTCCCCTTCCTGTAATCTTATCTTCTTCTCTTGTTTGTTTGTTGTGCTTGCTCATTGCATTTCCTCACTTGTTTCCATTCGGATTGGTTGTGCATGCTTACTTTTTATGTCATTATTTTCTAGTGGAACAATGAAAATCCTTCACTGGAATGTCAAGAGGTCTTCACAGCAATTTCACAAAAAAAATTGCCTCCTCTCTCTATGTCAATCGAAGAAGCCTGATATTTTCCTACTTTGCGAAACAAAAATTATCAACCATGACAACTTTAAGCTTCCCCGATTCATTAATGATTACAACTTGTCTCTATCCATTAACAGTGAAGGAACCAGGGGAAGAAAGGGTGGTATATGGATGACGGTCTCTAAATCCATCAACATATCCCATTCTTACAAGGGGTCTTGTTTCATTACTCTGGAACTTGACAATAGCCCTAACAATTGGATACTCGTTGGGATCTATGCCCCACCCCACCAATCCCTGAGAAAAGAATGCTGGATTGAATTACAATCTTTTCTTTCCTCTTGTTTTCTCTCATGCTTAATCATTGGAGACTTCAATGAAATTCTGTCTGATGAGGATAAATTTGGTGGTTCTCCTTTCAAAATCACCCCCTTTTCCGATTTCCTTGAAAAACTTCTTGTTGCTTATCATTTTGATGAGATCAAGCTGAATGGTAATCCTTTCCCCTAGTCCAACAAGCAGAAACCACCAAATTTAATCAAAGAATCCATCGATAAAGCTTTTGCTTCATTCTCTTGGCTAAACCTATTTCCCTCTCCCTCCTTAACAAAGCTCTCATTTGTTGGCTCTGACCATAATGCTTTAATCCTTCATATCACCCCTTCTCAACCTAGATATCGTAAGTTATTTCATTTTCAGGATGCTTGGGTATCTCACCCTGATTTTCTCCCATTCTGTATGAGATCATGGAATAATTTGGTTAATGACAATCTTATGGTCAAACTTGTGTGTTTCAGTCGAATTCTATCCCATTGGAATCGCTCCACATTTGGCCATATTGACAACTTGAAACACTCTCCATTCTAGTCCCACCTTACTTTAAATGGCCACTCTTCTCCACCTTCGGATGGAATTGCCAATATTTCCTCTAAACTCTAATGGATCCTTGAGGTTGAGGAAAAATTTTGGTTCCAAAAATCCCGACACTTTTATGTGTCACAAGGCGATCGGAATACAAGATACTACTAGACTGTGTCTAAGGTTAGCTGCAGAAAGCATAGTATTGATGCCATCCTTTCTAGCTCTGGTTTCATCACTGACCCTAAGGATATTGCAAAAGAATTTGCCACTTACCTATCCTATCTTTTTACCACATCCAATCCCCTTGATCCATCATTTATTGAGTGTCTCTTCCCACGCATCATTACCAACCTTGAAGTTGATTTCGTCACTAGAATACTAGCGTTTGATGAAATTCGCAATGTTGTACTCTCCATTGGTGCTTATAAGGCCACTGGTTCTGATGGTTTCCAAGCTGTTTTCTACCAAAAATTCTGGGATCTTATTAATGTGGATGTTTGTAACTTCATCACCAATTTTTTTTGAGACACCTCTCTTCCCCGTGGTGTTAACCATACCCTGGTTTGTCTTATCCCTAAAAAGAGAACATGCCTCTCTTATTGAGGAATTCAGACCTATTAGCCTCTACAATACTTTTTATAAGATCATTACTAAAAGTTTGGCAAGAAAGCTAAAGAGAGTACTCCCCAAGGTTATTTCCCCATTCCAATTTTTATAAGATCATTACTAAAAGTTTGGAAAGAAAGCTAAAGAGAGTACTCCCCAAGGTTATTTCCCCATTCCAATCGGCTTTTGTCCCTGGCAGACAAATTACTGACAACATTATCATTGCCCAAGAGATTTTTCATTTTCTCAGACACACCAAAGGTAAAACTGGGTATGTTGCCATTAAGCTTGACATGGCCAAAGCTTATGATAAACTTGAATGGGGCTTTCTACGTGCTCTTTTTTACTTCTTTGGGTTTGGTGAGAAATGGGGAGATATGATCAGTTATCTTATTAGCTCCTCAACTTTTTCTATCAAACTTAAAAGTGCTGCTTTTGATTTTTTTGAGCCCTCCCGGGGGATTAAACAAGGATGTCTCCTAAGTCCTTTTTTATTCATTGTGGCTATGGAGGCCCTATCAAGAGTCCTATCCACCTATAGGGACCTCAAAATGTTCAAAGGTATCAAGGTGGCACGACGTTCACCTGAGATTTCACACTTGTTCTTTGCTGATAGGACATTCATTTCTGTTGTGCCACCCCTGAGGATGTATCTACCATTAAATGCATTCTTGACATTTTTTCGGACTTGTCTGGTTTTACCATTAATCGTGGGAAGAGTGGTTTAGCTTTCAGCTCCAATGTGGAACCCTCGAGGAAATTGGCTCTTTGCAACATCTTGGACATCCAAGAAATGAATAATGAATCCACATACCTTGGCACCAATTTATTCCCTATTAGAACCCAGGGTACCAGATTTAACCACATTGTTCAAAGAGTTGACAAAAAGTTGACTATGTGGAAATCTAGCCTTCTTTCTTTTGCAGGAAAGACGGTCCTCATCCAGTCTGTTCTTTCATCTACACCGTCTTGCCTCATGTCTTGTTTTGCATTTCCTAAGGCCACTTGCGAAAAATTGGATTCCATATATCTTCACTTTTGGAATGGAGGCATAAATCAGACAAAAAAATCACACCTTATTGGGTGGAATAAAATTTGCTCTCCAAAACAGGAAGGTGGTCTAGGACTAAGAACTTCTGAAAATCAAAACAAATCCCTCTTGTTGAAGCTCGGATGGCGACTTATTTACGAGGATAATGCACTTTGGGCAAAGATTTTGATGCACAAATATTTCCCTAACAGGTCTGTTTTTTATCCTATCACTCTGAAATAAAGAGGTTCTCCTACTTGGAATAATATTGTAAGTATTCTTCCTATTCTCAAGAAAATGGTGTATGTGAAGATTGGGAATAGAAACAAAACTAGGCTTTGCACTGACCCATGGGTCCCTTCCATACCCAACTTTTGCCTTCCTAATTTTAATATTGCTTCCCATTTGAATTCACCTTCCATGTGGGTTAGTGATGTTGTTTTAGGTAATGAATGGAATGCTAGTTTGCTTTCAACCATGATTCCTATACCTCTCACCATTAAAATTTTGCAAATTTCTATTTCCTCCGACAATAATAGATGGTGGTGTCATCTCTCTAAAAAAGGGACCCTTACCACCAAAATAGCCTCCAAGTTTTTAACATATGGCAATTATACTAATTCAGTTGGACCAAATACCAGGTGTACGTGCATGTCATTTTGCTCACACTGGTGGCGCTTCTTCTGGAAACTCAATGTCTACCCAATATTTAAAATATTTTTTTGGAGAGTTGCTCTTGGTGGGATCCCTACCAAAGACATCTTTGGAAAATGGATGGATGTTGATCCAATGTGTGGATTTTGCCAAACTCACCATGAATCTATCTGGCACACCTGCCTTTCATGTGAATTTTCTAAGAGAATCTGGGCAGCTGGCCCATTGGGTTTGAGAACAGAAAATTTCTATGCTTCATCTTTTAAGTCTCTTACACTGTCCTTTTTTAATTCTAATATTATACCTGCAGATGATCTGAATAGCTTCTTTACTATTTTTATTATAACCTGCTATTTCCTATGAATACATAGAAATAAAATCATTTTTGCTCATGAAAAACCTAACCCTTTTTCTATTCTCAACCCCATCAAGCAATGGACCGACAATTATTGTCAAACTACTAAGAACCAAGTGACTTCTCTCCAACCAACAATTCTTGAAATAATATGATTTCCTACTTTGCACAAATCCATACTTGTATGTTCAGCTACCACTAATACTAATAAAACTATCTCTGCCTAGGCCACTTGCATTATTAATAATGGAAGATATGTCTTCTTATTTGTTGATTACATGATGATAGGAAAAACGTTTGAAGCCAGAGATTTCTATATAGGTTGAAACCAGCATGGAATGATGGGTGGAATATAGGGAAGGTATGGAACGATTCAGAGGATTTGCACAACACAATTCTGGATAGCACTACAACAACATGGCCTTGGAGCGTAGTCCCTCTTTTTCTCGATGTTCATAATTTTGTATCTATACCAGCCTACATGCTCAGGCCTACAAATGAAGTCCTCCTCATGCAACTTGTTGCTACTAATATCATTAACAAACTCTCACACATAGACATCACGAATAAGAACATTGATGTACTTAGCTACATATGTAATTATTGATTATATGATTACCCACTTCTAGGTTTCTCTTAACAAAATTACTCATTAAAAGTTTCAGTTAACAAAAATACCTAAAATTAGGTTTCCTTTTACAAAATTACCCACTTAAAGTTTAAGTTAACAAAAATACCTAAAATTGAGTTTAGGTTTTACCAAACTACCCACTCAAAGCTTTAGTCATAAAAAAATATATGATTATATGTGGAAGGTGAAGAATCACTATTTTGGGTAGTTTTGTAAATCCAAACCTGATTTTGGGTATTTTTGTTAATTAAAACTTTGGGTGGGTAGTTTTGTAAACTCAAACCTAATTTTGGGTATTTTTGTTAACCAAAACTTTTTATGGGTAATTTTGTAAAAGAAAACCTAAAAATGGGTAATCATGTAATTTTCTCAATTTTCTTTTCTTCTTAAGAAAAAAAAAACCCCCTACTCTTCTATTTATGCTTCTACCAAAAAAAAAAAGGAGGTATTTGTGCAAAAAGGGAACCTTGAATCAACAATCTAATGGTGAGAAGTTTCGTCCTTCACATTAGGGGAAAGGAAACATATATTAGTGACTCGCGAGAGGATCTCTATGCATTCCATATAGGTGAGTTAAGGTTTAACGTATATTAGTGACTAGCAAGAGGATTCTCTATGCATTTGATACAGGTGAGTTAAGGTCAAACAAAACAATACCATACAAAGAACAGCAGTGAAGTCATTTCATGTGAGGAAAGACATGGGCAAATAGGTGCGGATATTGATAAAGTAACTCCTATGTCACTTGCTCGAAGAGCCCTTTTCCTAATATAACATTAACCAGAGAACATACCCGTTATAATGCAGCAATTCCAGAAGGTCATGCCGGATATTTTTGGCTCACGTTGGTCGCTTAGTTAATTTTAGACAAACCATAGTATCAACGGGACGGTGCCCGCAGCACGGCTGGTTATCACACCTAAAAACCCTAGAATTGCTGTGTTTTTAGATGTGAGGGCCAATTCTAGGGTTCTTGGGACAGATTCCAGCTGATCCCCATCCAGATTAAAATCTGCAGCGACCAATTCCGTCTTCCGTCTTTTAAAACCTTGGGCTTCCTAGTCGTTAATGTTCAAGCCAGTCACGGCAAAAACGCAACCAAACAAAAGAGTCCCAACCAAGTGGGATCGACCACATTCTTGCCATCCAAACAGATCTATTCAAGCTCATACAAAATAAGTAAATAATTGCACTAGGACACATAATGACAGCATTCATGATGAGCTCGTCAGTTTGAATCAGAGAGAGAGTATTATCAGGATCAAGTAGAGTACTGCCTTAGCATTTGCATGAAACATTTAATCACTCTGCACACTCTAAAGCAAAGGAGACAAATGAAATCCAAATTGAAACAAAGAATTTGCCTTGCCCTCCAAAGTCCGCAAAACTTTCAAGAAAGAGAGAGGACTAGATGCCAGATGAAAATCCTGGCTCAGACAGATAGTAGATCTGATCCTTTTAACACAGTACAAAACATAGAGATGCCAGATGAAAATCCTTGCTCAAGAATTGGACTCTGATGTCTGAAGATTAGATGGTGCAAACATGTCTCATGTGAACCACAACTCCAGGTAACACATCAAGTATCTCAATGGTAAATTACAATTTATAATTTCATAACACTCACAACTTACCAACAGAAATTGCAATGGATTTATAATCTACAAAACAAGGACATAGGTATATATATATATATGGAGGCACATGTCAATATGAGATGTTTGACAATCCAACATGCAAATGAACGTCCTTAATGTCAATAATAATTATGATATTTTTTTCAAGATGTCATGCAAATACCTACTACAGTAAGCCCTCTTATAATCAACGATCTGCCCTTTAAAAAAAAAAAAAATTAAAAAAAAAAAAAACACAAACACAAACACACACACACATACACACAATGGCTTATTAGTTCATATCCTTTTTGCTTGAAATCACATAGAAGTGAAGAAACCATACAGAGAGAGCTTGAGCAGTAAAAACTGCAAGGGAGCAAATAAATAGGAAGTCAAAACTTGCCATGAGAGCAAATAAGCTTCCCCACCCACCAAGGGGGTGTCATTCTTATATATAAAAAAGGAAACCAATTGGGAGAGTCAATTCTCATATGGGAAAAGAAACATTGAGCAACAAATTTAACAGATGGTGCAGCAGATAATGATTACAAAGGTCTTGATCACCAAACAATTTTCACTCTGTGAATCTACAAGTTGTCATGCTGCACCACAAGTGACAAAATACAGAAGAGAATAGAAAAGATCCCAACATTTTGTTGACAACCAAACCCTCAACCCCCAGGTGGGGGATTTTATTATCATAAAGAAAATCTTGTGCAACCAAGCCAAGTCGTTCGGAACATAAATAGTTGAGCTGTAGAAGTTTCATACTCCAAAATCTGTTCCATATTTGAAAATCCAAAAGCACTGGATGAATTGGAAATATGATAAAACTTACAAACAAGATGACAAATGACAAAATAATAGATCTGGATATATAGAAGGTTATGTTGGTAGCCCGAAGGAAATGTCAACAGCAGCATTACAGTACCACTTGCAACATGGAGAAGGTAGGGACCAATAAGTTGATGGGCTTGAAAAGGGAAATGGTAAAAAAAGTCATAATAACTTCAAGAACATATGCATATAAACTTTTGCATACAACATCAGTGAACTATCTTGCTAAGTCTACTTCAAGCATCACAATTAAGTCCTAGAATGGGGGAGACACCATAAATAGAAACCCTTCCTACCCAACAGGAGCAGATGATACAAAAAAGAGTTGCAAAGTTCATAGGACAATAATAAGAAGAGTGAGGAGGGACTGAATTTCTAGTAAGAAAAATGCTGGCTCACTCTAATAGATTAACTAAGTGGAAAGAAGATATTCTTGTCATGGATTTTATTAGCTCCAAAGTCCGAGATGGGAGAACTCTAGCACAATATGGAGTTAACTGTTAGAAAAAAAAGGGAAATAGGAAATAGGAAATAGGGTATTGCCATGATCACTTGGAATAACTATCCATGTAAACAGTTCAGCTAGCTGACCAAATTTCTCATTGCCTCCAAAGCTTATCGAAAAGTGACTACATGGCAATAATTTGGAGTCCACTGACATATATATTACATGAGGAAATTGCATGATGAAATGAATGACACACATCGAGAATAACTTTAAAAAAAGAAGAAGCAAGCATCCAAGGATTGAAAGTGAGAAGCTCCAGTCAACTTGTATAAAATTTTACTGACCTCAAATGATTGTTAATGACATACAAAGAATTCAACTAGAATTAGTGATAGGACAAGAACTATATCGTCCATCAGGTCCCCTCCGGCTCTGCTTGACTGCACCAGCACTATTGCTTCCACTGAAACCTGAGGGATCCTATTCCAATTTTTCACCATCATTTTTTGGTGGTGTTGTGCTGGCAGGTACCTGTGCATTACTGCCATTTCCCTGATTCCACTTCCCATTTGCAGCAGGCCTAATAATCCCACGATTATCACCAGCTGCCATCCCCAAGCTCCCACCAACTCCACCATTCATGTAGCCAGGATAGATTGCGGCATCCCCATACAGAACCGGACTCCGCCTAGCACCAACCATGGCTGGGCTATACCAAGGACCCCTAGGGACGGCAATTGGAGGTGTCCCATAACCAATTTCGCCATATCCTCCCATAGGGTACCCTCCTCCATAAGGGTAGCCCCCAATACTCCCATACCCAGGAAGAGGTGGAGGGGTATAACCAGGGAACATCCAATACCTGGGGCTGGAAGGTGGGTGAACTACACCTCGGTAACTACCAAATAGAGACCCTCTTCCACCACCTGCTCTCGTATTATTACCGTTGCTGTTACCACTGCTATTCCCATCTTTGGGGACAGCCCTCTTAACCTCCACGAATTTATCGTTCAACTCATGGAAATTCTTCTGCATTACACTCTCCACGGCTTCTTCGGAGTCGAAGGTTATGAACCCAAAGCCTCTAGGTCTGTGGGTTACACTGTCATACATAACGACAACATCTGTAACCCTACCAAACTTCTCAAAGTAGCTCTTAAACTCCTCCTCTGTTAGGCTAGAAGATAAACCCCCTACAAAAATCTTCTTAGTTCTAAACTGATTGTCACTCCCACCATTACTACTGTTCTTAATTGAACCTTTATTCTGTTGTTGGTGAGGATGATGGTGTTGGTGTTGATCACCTCTGGGTACCGCTTTTTTCACCTCTACCTATTGAAATTTATGAACAAAGAAAAGAAAAGGAAAAAAATTAAAAAACAAAAAACAAAACCCACAGAAACAGGGGAAAAGGGGGAAAAAGGGAGAGACCATTCATTCAAACTGGAAGGTTTTATCTTTTCTTTGGAGTAAAAAAGTTTCACTACAAATTAAAGAAAATATAGACAACAGACAAAGAAAGAGTAGCGATGGTGAGTCGAAATTGTGACAACAGTAAAGCAGCGGGAAGGAACTAACCGTTCTTCCTAGTATGACATGCTTGTCTTGAAGCGCTTTATCAGCTACTGATGGATCTGAGAATAGAACAAACCCAAATCCTCTTGCACTCCCTGTATTCTTGTCTCTCATTATCACAGACTCCACAACATCCCCGTACTTCCCGAAGTGATCTTTCAAAGTTTCATCACTGGTTTCCCAAGAAATTCCTCCCACGAACAATTTTGCTTGATCAGAATCCATGACAAATCAAGTCAACAAACCAAAAACCCTAAAACCCACAAAAGCAGAAACCTCAAGAAACAATACGACTAGGGTTTTTGAAAGAACAGAAAGTGAAATCATCAGAGAGAAATAAAACTTGAAGTACTAAAAAACAAGAAAAGATTAATTAGTAACAGAGATTTTAAAGGGAGTGTGAAAAGGCCGATGAGGTGCGGATTTATAATTCTTTTTGTGTTTCTTCTCGTTTTAGGGTATTTGTAGGGGGATGCATTTATTGTAAGCTTAGGGTATTTAATGAATGGCTCATGATCAAGCTTACAATAACTTTCTGATTTCTTAGCCATCGATATCCCTATATATTATTATTATTATTATTATTATTATTTTCTGCTTTCTATAATTCTATTGAGTGAACCTTAATTCACATCCGTGCAGTCTGGTTGGAATCCAATAAGGTCAATTACTTGTCAACCCTATTTAATTGCCGTGTTCTAAGTCTCCATTGGTATTTGATTCAGAGTAGGTTTCAATTGAATTGACCGTTGCGGAGATGGATAAAAATCCTCCGTTGTGCTAATCGTCTGTTTTTCCATGTTTTGCTAGGTGCAGAATGCGACACGTGGATGATGCATCACCAACGGTCAAGATGATATATGTTGGTTGAGGCCATCAAAACCGGGTTTTCTCTTTGTGAACCAAACCGGGTTTTCTACCCAACCACTCGTCGTCACTCTCCCCAACCTCAAACTCAAAGCCCTTGTTCATCTCTTCTTCTGAAATGGTAGAAACAGAGACCTCCCCGATTTCCGGCCAACCCTGCTCCTCGTCCGTCGCCGCCGGTAAATCCATGGGAACACAAGGGAAAGGGCCGAACGAACCCTTAGTGGGACCCATGAAGTATGAAATGTTAATACCACCCATATCAATACTCGGCATCACGGTCGACGATGAGTCGGAGAAGGAAGGCCCACAGCTCTCTTCGTTGCCGTTGATAGTCACAAACGACGACAACGGCGGAGAGTACATCGCTGAAACCCCATTATTAGCATTAGCAGGGCAGTCTATTTCCTCCTCCAACGCCTTCATGATCTGCATAAGCGTTTCTTCTTGTACGGAAAACCCAGCTAACAATAGCTCCTCTTCGTCCTCATCCTCTGCCTCAGACAACGCCAGAGTACGTGGTCGTTTTCCGACTGCTTCAAAGGTTCCATCGTACTCAAGCAATTCCCGGATCTGTTTCATCATCTTCTTCTCAGCAACACTGAAACAGTAGTGGTTGAGGAAGGAGAGGAGAAGAAAGCTTTCTGCTCTTCTCTTGTCCTCTTCTTCTTCTGCTTTACGATTTGAACAACAGAAGGAAGGAATTGGGCGGATAAAGAGAAAACCCGGTTTGGTTCACAAAGAGAAAACCCGGTTTTAATGGCCTCAACCAACATATATCATCTTGACCGTTGGTGATGCATCATCCACGTGTCGCATTCTGCACCTAGCAAAACATGGAAAAACAGACGATTAGCACAACAGAGGATTTTTATCCTGCGGAGATCCCAGCAACTTTCTAGGGTTTAAGGTTGTGATTTTTTTTTTTTTAAGGGTATGGAGGAACTAATTAGAGTTTTAAGGTGTAGCATTAATTAGGGTTTGCTCTCGTTGTACAGAAGAGCCATCCGTACATCAAGCTCACCCCCGTTCACGGCTCTTTCGTGTTGTGCCGTTGGTGATAGGATTTAAAATTGGGATCGGCTCAAATGATCAAAATCCATGTTTCAAAAATCTGGCTGGGTCACAGACTCTCAATCATGGTTTTAAGTATCTCCGATATTGATACGATATCCTTTGATACATATTTTAAATTTAGTCGATCGATACAATACACATCGATACGATACATGAAATTTTTAAAATCCTTTCGTATCGATATATATCCTATAATACATACCGATATGCATCAATACACCACCAATACACATCGATACGATACGATATGCCTCGATACGATTATGAAAATTATAAAATTGAGGTAAAATGTACGTTTCGGTATGTATTGATACATATCGTTGAGTATCGATATGTATCGATCGACACTTATCGGTATATATTGGCACGCATCGGTGAGTATCGATATATATCGGTACGTATCGGTGAGTATCAATACGTATCGGTGAGTATCGGTATGTACCGATACAGTGCGCTATGGTCATATAATGGCCAAGATAGGTAATTTTTCAGAAAAACACGATTTTTTGAAGGGTTTTTGCTCCAAAGTTGCTGTCAGCCATATTTCTCTCTAACTAAAGTGGAAATGAAGGTTGAGAATAAGGATTTTACATTTATGGGACAACTACAAACCTTGAATTCTTAGTACGATACCCTCAATTTAGTGTTTATGCATAATACATATTATCAATAACTTTTTTTAACAAACTCTTTATGCAAAAGTGTTAAAAAAAATGTTTTCTATCCATTTTTGTGTGTATCTTTAGCGTATCTTAGTGTATCTCCGATATAATATGATACTCTCCGATACATATCTTAATTTTGGCCGATCGATATCGATACTTTAATCCTTGCTCACAATTCACAACCGATATTGATTTGACGGGTTTCGACCCATTTACCCTATGATCATATCAATGGATCAATATCGGATTAGCCAAAATTTGGGATCTGATCTTGGTGACTCTTAACTAATTGGATCTGATTTTTAAGACACCAAGGATGATTTTGATTCTGGGCAATCTGGCTCGCTAATCCATGTACAAAACTAAGGTTAAGACATTTTGTGGCCGATTTTCATTGAGTTCTTACCAATCTTTAGTCTTGACTATGGTTTTAATACATGGTATCGGCTCTCAATATTGATAAGTATAGGCTATATTAGACTTAGAAAAAAAAAATATGGATTGGCTGATTTAGCCAGCTCGGGCCGAATCTATATGAAAACTAAGGGCCCATTTGATAACGTTTCAAGAAACGCATTTCTGTCGTTTCAAGAAACGCATTTCTGCCGTTTATGTTTCCAGAAATAGCAGAAACGGAATAAAAATCATTTGATAAAACTGTTTCGTTTCACTTATTTTCAGAAATAGAAATAGAAATTTTTACTTATTTTTGGTTCAAGAAACGACCCAGGCGAAACAAGTTCAACTTGTTTCGTCGTTTCTGGAAACGACTTGTGGCCATTTTTTCATTGGTTACTATCGACTTCTAAAAACATGACTTATCAAACACTTTCAATTCCGTTTCTGTTTCTAGAAACAGAAATTTATGTTTCTGCCGTTTCTTAAAACAGAAACAACAGAAACGTTATCAAACGGGCCCTAAGAGTTAGGACGCTTAAACACCGGAGGAGATTGATACAAATCCCCATTTCAGCTGATTCGACACATACAGATTCTGCACAAAACTAGAGTTTAGGATGTTTAAACACGAAATGGGACTGATCCGGATCTCGACTCCGGGTTTTGAACCTTGTGTTATTGGAAACTATTATTCAATTCAGCAACAGATCGAAACGGAATCGGCCAATCCGGATCCCAATTCCAGGCTTTAGTTGTATGGAACCGATCCAGATTGTGATCCGGGTTTTTGAACCTTGTGCTGGTGGGGGAACTAATTACTCGATTCACCGCCGCACCAAATGCTTGGCATTGGACATTTTTGCTGGACGATTGGCTGACTTTGTTTTCCCAAACTTTTGGAAACCTCTTTCTACTTTAGACACACAAAAATGGTTAGAAATTAAAGGAGAGTTTTTAAAGATTTTTCTTTTCCTCCTATCTTAAACATGTCAACAACTCCATGGACCATGGACTATAATAAGTCCTTTTGTTTTTGTTTTTCTTTTTTTTTGTGGGTTGAATGGACCATTATAAGTCCAGGCATGGAAATTAATCACAACCATATTTTGGATTATTTGGCCCTCAAGGTCCAATACAGCCCATGGGCCATGACACCAGTAGCATCAAGCAAGCTTTCTTTTCTTGTGTATTATTATTATGAGTAATTTACAACGTCATCTCCTAGAAAATGTCAATATTAGAAAGATACTCTTTGCATAATACCAAATTATATTGAGACCTCCTGTCGTTAGTCTTTGTTAAATGAGAATTTAAAGACGGCCATATCTCTCTCTCTCTCTCTCTCTCTCTCTCTCTCTCTCTCTCTCTCTCTTGTGCTCTGATAAAAACATAAACAAACTAGCAAACACCTTTCATGGCGGAAGCGTTTTCACTTCTTCAAAATTTCTCACAAAACTCATCACATTCCATCATGAGAAGTCGAGATTTTGAATAGATAAAAGCTTCTCTCATTTCCACCATGGCATGTATCAAAGGTCATACCCTCGGCCATGGCTCTTCCGCCACCGTCTCCTCGATATGTATCTCTAGTATGGTTAGGTTTTTTCCGTGAAGTCTATAGAGCTCTTGATGTCCGAGTTTCTGCAAAGGGAACAAAGAATTCTTTCTTTGCTCAAGTGTCCTCGCTTAGTTGAGTACCTTGGCTGCAACGCCACAAATGATAATGGTAAGCTCATCTATAGTCTCTTCATGGAGTATTGCTCCGGTGGCACCCTCACTGCCGCAATTTGGGACCAAGGTGGTAGCCTCGACGAGTCTGTGATCCGGTCTCACACACGAGCGGTTCTGAAGGGGTTGAATTACCTACACTATCGGGTTCTCGTGCATTGTGACATTAAGGGTCGTAATGTCTCGATTGGGCAAAATGGAACCGAAATTACAGACTTGGGTTGTCCGAGATGGGTTGGGGAATAGTTTTCGGCGATGATGATTGTAGGAACCCTTGTTTTCATGGCACCTGAAGTGGCTCAAGGTGAGGAACAAAGTTTCCTTGCAAACGTTTGGGCACTTGGTTGTATTGTAATTGAGATGGCAACAGGACGTCTCCCATGGCCAGATGTTGTAGACCCGGTCTCTGCACTTCACTGGATGCATTCTCATGTGATATGCCGGATTTCCCAAGTTTCCTTTCAGAGGAAGCAAAGGACTTTCTAGGCAAGTGCCTCAAGAGAGAACCAAAGGAGTGGTGGACGGTTCATGAGCTTCTTAAGCACCCATTTCTCGAAGAGGGTTGCAGTGGGAAATTGAATTTGAAGCCAATTCAGAGCTCTACCTTCGCAACTTCTCCCACGAGCATACTTGATCATGGCTTTTTGCAGTCATTGGAGTCCAAGAATGATACAGAAACACACACCAGTTCATATGGCCAATCAATTGGTACTGGATTCTTCTTCAAATTCTCCATCGAAAAGAATCCGACAACTGATCGGAGATATCCCATCTTCTTCTTCTCTGTTGCTGCCAAAAATCCGTATGAGCTGATCCTGCACAAGCACAGAAGGCAAAGGCCCGGAGCTTTGTCCGGGATTAGTCCTCCGACGCCCAAGTTAGAGATCAGCCGCACAATTCTTTCCAGGAGTAATGGTGTGGGTATATTTGCTTACCTATTTTCCTCCTCTCCGGCGCTCTCTTATAGTCCTTAGGGTTTAGGGTTTTTCTTTTCCTTGGAGGAGTCATCCTCGGGTCCGTCTCCTTTCCTCTTCGAGTCCTACTCGGATACGTCTTATCCCCTTCGTGGGGAATATTCTCTCCATGTGATTGACGCGGTCAGACTCCTTGCAGACCCTAACAGGTGAATGAAACGTGTCCTCTCCTTAGATACCACGTGTTCTTACCCTACTGGGCAATCAATTTGGTCGTATCAGTAGCCCCCTTACTCTCACCAGGAGGCTCTTCCTGTGGGAGTAACCAAGTTTTTCATCATTTTTTTCCTCATTCATGCGTCCCTTCGGCCTTATTCCTTCGGCTTGGACCTTAGTTTTGCTTGAGACTGAGACCTTTGGTCAGGTCAGCTTGGCTTTGGCCTGAGCACCCAACCGAGGTAAGGACCTTTGGTCGGGTCAGCTCGGCCTCGACCTGAGCTCCCAATCGAGGTAAGGACCTTTAATCAGGTCAGCTCAGCCTCGGCCTGAGCTCCCAACAGAGGTTAAGACCTTCGGTCAGGTCCGCTCGACCTTGGCCTGAGCTCCCAACCGAGGTTGTGACCTTCGGTCAGGTTCACTCGGCTTTGGCCTGAGCCCCCAATCGAGGTGAGGACCTTCGGTCAGGTCCGCTCGGGCTTGGCCTGAGCTCCCAACAGAGATAGGGACCTTCGGTCAGGTCAGCTCAGCCTCGGCCTGAGCTCCCAGCCGAGGTAGGGACCTTCGGTCAAGTCCGCTCGGGCGTGGCCTGAGCTCCCAACCGAGGTTGTGACCTTCGATCAGGTCCGTTCGGTTTTGGCCTGAGCTCCCAACCGAGGTTAAGACCTTCGGGCAGGTCAGCTCGACTTCGGCCTGAGCTCCCAACCGAGGTTGTGACCTCCGATCAAGTCCTCTCGGCTTTGGCCTGAGCCCCCAACCGAGGTGAGGACCTTCGGTCAGGTCCGCTCGGCCTTGGCCTGAGCTCCCAACCGAGGTAGGGACCTTTGATCAGGTCAGCTCGGCCTCGGCCTGAGCTCCCAACAGAGGTTGTGACCTTCTGTCAGGTCCCCTCGGCCTTGGCCTTAGCTCCCAACTGAGGCTGTGACCTTCAGTCAGGTCCGCTTGGCTTTGGCCTGAGCCCCCAACCGAGGTGAGGACCTTCGGTCAGGTCCTCTTGGCCTTGGCCTGAGCTCCCAACTGAGGTTGTGACTTTCGATCAGGTCCGCTCGGCCTTGGCCTAAGCTCCCAACCGAGGTAGGGACCTTCGGTCAGGTCCGTTCGGCTTTGGCCCGAGTCCCCAACCGAGGTGAGGACCTTCGATCAGGTCAGCTCGGCCTTGGCCTGAGCTCCCAACCGAGGTTGTGACCTTCAGTCAGGTCCACTCGGCTTTGGCCTGAGCCCCCAACCAAGGTGAGAACCTTCGGTCAGGTCAGTTCGGCCTCAGCCTGAGCTCCAAACCGAGGAAGGGACCTTCTATCAAGTCCCCTCAGCCTTGGCCTAAGCTCCTAACCGAGGTTGTGACCTTCGATCAGGTCCGATCGTCTTTGGCCTGAGCCCCCAACGAGGTGAGGACCTTCGGTCAGGTCCGCTCAGCCTAGGCCTGAGCTCCCAACCGAGGTTGTGACCCTCGGTCAGGTCCGATCGGCTTTGGCCTAAGCCCCCAACCAAGGTGAGGACCTTTGGTCAGATCCACTCGGCCTTGGCCTGAACTCCCAACTGAGGTAGGGACCTTCGGTCAGGTCCACTTGGCTTTGGGTTGAGCCCCCAACCGAGGTGAGAACCTTCGGTCAGGATAGCTCAGCCTCGGCCTGAGCTCCTAATCGAGGAAGGGACCTTCTGTCAGGTCCCCTCGGCCTTGGCCTGAGCCCCTAACTGAGGTGAGGACCTCGGTCAGGTCCACTCAGCCTTGGCCTGAGCTCCCAACCGAGGTTGTGACCTTTGGTCAGGTCCGCTCGGCTTTGGCCTGAACCACCAACCGGGGTGAGGACCTTTGATCAGGTCCACTCGGCCTTGGCCTGAACTCCCAACTGAGGTAGGGACCTTCGGTCAGGTCCACTCGGCCTTGGCCTGAGCTCCCAACCGAGGTAGGGACCTTCGGTCAGGTCCGCTCGGCTTTGGCCTGAGCCCCCAAACGAGGTGAGAACCTTCGGTCAAGTCAGCTCGGTCTCGGCCTGAGCTCCCAACTGAGGTTGTGACCTTTGGTCAGGTCCGCTCGGCTTTAGCTTGAGGCCCCAACCAAGGTGAGGACCTTCGGTCAGGTCCACTCAGCCTTAGCCTGAGCTACTAACCAAGGTTGTGACCTTCGGTCAAGTCCTCCCGGCTTTGGCCTGAGCCCTCAACCGAGGTAGGGACCTTCGGTCAGGTCCACTCGGCATTGGCCTGAGCTCCCAATCGAGCTGAGGACCTTCGATCAGGTCCACTCGGCTTTAGCCTGAGCCCCCAACCAAGGTAAGGACCTTCGGTCAGGTCTGCTTGGCTTTGGCCTGAGCTCCCCACTGAGATTGTGACCTTCGATCAGGTCCGCTCGGCCTTGGCCTAAGCCCCCAACCGAGGCAAGGACCTTCGGTCAGGTCATCTCGGCCTCGGCCTGAGCTCCCAACCGATGTTGCAGCCTTCGGTCAGCTCCACTCGGCTTTGGCCTGAGCCCCCCACCAAGGTGAGAACCTTCGGTCAGGTCCTCTCGGCTTTGGCCTGAGTTCCCCACTGAGATTGTGACCTTCGGTCAGATCTGCTCAACCTTGGCCTAAGCCCCCAACCGAGGCAGGGACCTTAGGTCAGATCAGCTCGGCCTCGGCCTGAGCTCCCAACCGAGGTTGTGACCTTCGGTCTGGTCCGCTCTGCTTTGGCCTGAGCCCCCCAACCAAGGTGAAGACCTTCGATTGTATCTCTTCGGAAAAATTGAAGCCACCAAATAGGAGAATTCCTATCAAATGCCGTAAACCAGCTTACACATTTTTCATAAATAAAATCCTCCGGAGAGCTTAGGATGAGGAGTTACAACTTAAAAGTGCTTAGGAGCAAAAATTACAAAATGTGAGTGTGCTTGCTACTCTTGTACGAGGCTTAGTTCTGCTCCATCGGCTTGAAGGGTTTCTTCCATCTGGATGTACTTATCGCACCGAGCTCTCAACTCAGTCAGGTTCCTCGGGTGTATGCTTTGCTAAAGTCCTTTTCAGCTCCTTATCCTTGATGCCTCCCAGTAGGGCTGTGAACTCCTCTTTTGGGTCTAAACCTCTGATCGTGATCTTCTCTTGTTGAAAACGCTTCATGTAGTTTCGCAGTGATTCTCCTTCATGTTGCTTGACGTTGATCAAGTTCAACGGGGTCTTCTGAAGGGGTTGGCTATTGGAGAATCCCTTCACGAAGAAGTAACTTAAATCGCTGAAGCTGTGGATCGACTTCGTCAATGGCAGGGCACGACACACGATGTTTTCTGAGACTCGATGGAACTGCATAGCAACCTTGAAACCTTCTAGATGATCGACCGGGTCTCCAGACCCGTCGTAGGTGTCATACTTTGGCAGGCAAAAGCCGATCGGGAGCAGGTCCCTCATGATCTCATCAGCTAGAGCCGTGTCATTAATGAGGTCTGGCTCACGAGCTCCCGTCTGGTTTTCTGCCACCTTCCTAATCTCATCTTTCAGGTTCAGGATCATCTGCTTCAACCCCGAGTCCTCGTGTCTCTGTTCGTCTCCTTGGTGTGGTTCCCCATGTATGGCCCCGGCGGCACACCGCGTCCTTCCCCTGGGTGTGGGACTTTCCCTCATTGCTCGATTTCGAGGATTATGACCGGACCTTATTGATTCTGTACTGCTCCGGTCCTCGTCTCAAGCTCGCTTGGGCCGGATATGGGGGCCTCATGGTGCTCCGCCGATCTTCTGAGAGAGCTTTGGAGACCTCCTTCATTGCCTCTGCCATTTGGTCATATTTCTCCTTGAGGGCTTCGAACTGCTCCCTTATCACATATTCCTGCGCTCTAGGAGGGGGTGGAGGATTACTATCTCCGTGCACCGAATATCCAGCCGAACGTTGGTCCCTCACGAAACCTTTTCGATCATCGTTTCCCCTTTCTGCTCCGATTTCTGTTGAGGGAGGGAGCCATCCTGAAGGTTCTTCCTCCCCCATGTTCATGTTCGATGCTGCTCTCGTCTTCTTACGATTGTAGGCTCTCCCCACCATTACTGTCGTTCCCACGGACGACGCCAATCTGTTGCTGTCGAAAATCCGTATGAGCTGATCCTGCACAAGCACAGAAGGCAGAGGCCCGGAGCTTTGTCCGGGATTAGTCCTCTGACGCCCAAGTTAGAGATCGGCTACACAGTTCTTTACAGGAGTAATGGTGTGGGTCTATTTGCTTACCTCTTTTCCTCCTCTCCGGCCCTCTCTTATAGTCCTTAGGGTTTAGGGTTTCTCTTTTCCTTGGAGTAGTCATCCTCGGGTCCACCCCCTTTCCTCTTCCAGTCCTACTCATATACGTCTTATCCCCTTCGTGGGGAATATTCTCTGCACGTGGTTGACGCGGTTAGACTCCTTGCAGACCCTAACAGGTGAGCGACACGTGTCATCTCCTTAGATACCACGTGTTTTTACCCTACTGGGCAATCAATTTGGCTGTATCATTCTCCAATCCCAAGACTACCCAATTGGACTTGGGACGAAGATTGGGTCACAGTCAAAAGAAACAACCATGTTGAACTGTTACATATGAGAGGTTTAACCAGAAAGGTATGTGATGAGGTTTAGGGGTTAAGAGAAGGGTATTTTATCTTTTATAAGGGTATTTTGGTATTTAAGAAAAAATACACCAGCTGACATCAACATATGAGGTATATTCCATAACAACAACTAACGGTAGGGGGTCTTAGTACAATTTGGTATTATGCAGGGGGTGTCTCTCTAGTAGTCGCATTCTCTAGGGGGTGGCGATGTAAATTGCCCTATTATTATTAAGAGACACCTTAAACTAACTTTCAAACAATTTATGTTCTTATGTTGGACTAAAATTTAATTAGAGATATTGTTATGATATTTCTAGCTAGGGTGCTTGAAACCATGAATCTTCTCTGCAACAATTTCAATATTTCAATCATGTGATTGGATGCTTATAATAATTTTATTAAAAATGTAAAATATATGATCATCATGCAAATCAGTGGTTTAAAATTGCATAACGTATAATGTCTGAATTGTTGCATCTTTCCGATTATAATATTTTAAAATCTTCTGATGACCTAATCTTATATCAAGTTATAAACTTGCTGCGCCCATCATAGTTAAAGGTAATGGGGTGACCACATTCAGGATGCCTCTGTAAGTGTACATGTAACTTACTCAAATCTCTTATCTCATTCCTTTCCGAACCAAAAGGATTTGATTAATTGAATGTAATATAAAATCCATTATAACATAATCATCCTTTTAAGAGAAATTGGATAGTTTGTTAGAGTTCATGATTATTGGGCAAGGGTAGATTAATTTAATATTTAAATAAGGATTAAGTTTTCCTTCACTTATGGTAATATATAGAGCAATTCCTTTACCATTAATTATACCATAGGTTATATCTGATTAGACTAGGGAGGGGCATTTTCAACTTTGTACAATAGGAAATGAGTGTTTATCATGATATAAAAGTCCAATTATAAGGTTTAATCACCATGGTGAGGGTGAAGACAAATTTTCACTTTGTCATCTTTGGATGTCAAAAAAAATAAAATATTGAATTCAAAGGAAGAGACAGACACAAGAATGAATTACGATTTTTATCTTATTAACTGTTTCTTTTTCTTGATATCCAAACCCAGAAAACACCTTAGGTGTGTGTGATTGGCAAGAAAAAGAGAAGAAAAGAAAAACTATCTTAATCACTTTGTGTTTGTCCTATTCTGTCACCAAACCCAATAACAAAAGGGGGGAAAGAAAAACATTAAACATTCTCAAAAAACTACTCCATGAAAGTGTTTATTTCTATTAACTCATTATTAATATCAACAATTGAAGACAACTTCTCTTGTTATAGTTTATAATTTATTTAGGGGTATCATAACATGAAACTAATTTTACGTTTGATATGAATTCTTGGAATCCATCCTAGGTTGATAATACATTCTGAAAAATCAACCTGAGCGCAGCCGTAGTTTCAAAAGTCCACTATATGGTTTCCAACGTTTTAAAAGTATAATTGTATAAGTTATTTCCTTTAATAACCATATGATTTATAGTTGAAATCTTCAAAGAGAAAGAAATTCATGATCCATAAAATATTGAAATTGAGAAAATAAAATGATAAATATATTAAATAAAGGTATATAATGAGAATCTTGAAATTTAAGATCACAGCTGCAAGCTAAGGTAGTGTTCGATATAATTTTTTAAAATAAATTATCTAATTATAATGCATACCAAAAGTAACTATAATGAGATTGTGAGTTACCAAAAAAAATAAAATCAGCTATAGTGAGCTTGTTGGAGGCCATGAGTGAGCGCAAACTTCAAGTAATTAAAGTATTAGGATATTAAGGTAACCACCACGTACTTGTGTGTTGGAATTGGCTAGAAAAAGGTCTAACCCCACTCGGGCCTAGGGTTAATTATATATAGCAAATAGTTTAATTTATAAACATAATAAATAATATATAATACATTATACATAACGGTACGTAGTGGCATTATATATAGACCTTGGAAGCGGTGTCGCACATGTGTCTAGCTCTTAGCCACAATGAGTCCTCGGGAAGCCGTGGTAATGTGGTATCATGTGAAGTAGAAAACGATAACATAAGTTTATTATAAATTAATGGACCAAAAAGATTTATCATCATAATATTAGGAGAGAGAGAGAAAAAGAGTGACAGGATTGTCTAAGTAGTATAGAGGAGTTTCATTACCCAAAAAAAAAAAAAGGTGGTATAGAGGAGTCCCGATATAATGAGATGTGATGGAATAGTCTCGTATTTGTATATATTTAGAATATATCAATAAGTATTTCTCCATAGTTATAATATATTAATAAAATATGATATTATAATTTCATATATAGGAGGACAATGACATCATTTCATATGAAGAGGAAAAAAAGAAGAGAGAGATGATCATATTTGATTGTCAATATTATATAATTGTGATTAGTGATGAATCAAAACCGTTTCCAATAGCTAAATGTTTCCTTGAAAGATCATCGCGCGCCACCATCCAATTCCAATCCAGTAATCTATAGTCAAAGGCCCATTAAGGCATTAGGACCAGAGTTGCATTAAAGTTTTCTACGAGATGGTAAAAGCTTTATCTTCTTGCTTTAACACTGATTCAGTAGTATGAGACTGTGAGGATATAGCTGCTGAGTTTGTCTTGTATTCTTTATGTTCATATAGTTATTATTGGATTGGTACAAAGTTTCATTGAGATACTTAAATTTTATTTTTTTTATTACACTGAAAAAGGTAAAATTGTAATTTTATAAAAATTTAAGGCTTTTAGGTAACTATTTATTATCTCTTTTTATGAAAGACCTCAATGAGAAGAGATCACAAAATCATGTGGAGAGATGTAGAAATTTGCTGATTAATAAAAAAGGTTCTTGCTTGGTGTACCATAGATGATTACACCAGGACTTGAAAGTCCATACAATAGAAGGATATTTTAGGTAAAGAAAATACTTATCCTCGTTAATAGGTTTTGTCTTATATGAAATGGATTTTGCCTTTTGTGTGCTACATAGGATGATGACGACCTCTTATTAACATCCATTGGCATAGGGTTACACCAAGATTGTCCCAATAAAGAATTTTCTTTCTCTTTTAGAAAGATATAAACATTCATGTGAATCACGTTAATTTTCTCATATTGTATATGTAATTATTTATGTTATCATAACTGATTTTTTTGAGGTATCAAAATGCCCCATATAAATGAAATATTAACATAAAAGTTGAAGGTAGAACCATAGAGATCGAGTGGTAAAATTCAAGATTAAACTATTGATTGATCACTTGATTAATGATGGTGTATAAAGCATTAAGAGTTCAATTAACATGTCAAACAGCTTTAAAGCTTGTATTTTGAGGTAGAGGTGTAAGGATCTTCATTTGCATGCGTACCAGTGCCGCTCGATCTTTGCTACTTTTTAAATGGGTTAAAAGAAAACTTGAATATTTAGAAAACCTCCAAGGATTTACAGTGCAGTACTGGGGATTAAAGTTGTCAAACAAAGAGGAATAAAAAAGAAAGAAAGGGAAAATGGTCTGTCTTAATAAGCAGTTAAGCAGTCTATATATTTTAATGACCAAAGTTCTTCATGGCCGATAAGACAAGTTATTGTCAAACTAAAGAGAAGAAATACCTTTTTTTTTTTTTTTTTATAAGATCAAGAGAAAGAAATTAATAACCTCATACAATTAACTATGTATTCTTTAACGAACAGTAAAGTTGGGCAGCAGATTCCTAAGCTAACGTCTAGTCTATGATACTGGGAAATGAGAATGACCTTTATTAGCTCTAATAATGAATTGAGAATCCGCAAAAACCAATGACAGTTTTTAGTTTGATGACATATACGGTGGTTTTGCTCGCCAACAAGATTCATTAATAAAAAGGGAAAGACGAGAGAAAGTAGAGACATGACATATGGCATCTAGCCCTTCCGAGGTTTTAGTTTCCAAGAAGAAGGGGAACCCTACATATAAAGACACTCCTTGGGGATTTTTCAGTTTGGACCTTTTGATAGTAGGATTGGCGGTCCTTGATATTAAAGCCCTATAAAATTAATATGGGTTTTGTTTCTTTATAAAATACTCCCATGCCATTCATGATGTTGTTCCCTATTCAATTTTACTCTCTTTTAATTAACTAATTCTATCTACCAAAAAAATTAATAATAATAACTATTTTTTCTTAATTAATTAATTATTTTTTTTCTCATTTTATGGAACTAAAGTGGCATGTGATCGGCAATCAGAAAGAAGTACCCTGCAAAGTCATGATCCCTATACAACTACAACTACAACTACAAGAAAGACATTTTCGACCACTGAACTGACCAGATAAAAACCCTAGCTACCTCGGTCTAACAATTAGAATACAACCTTGTGAACATATTAATGCTTAATACAAACAAAAGATTGTTATTAATGTTAATTATTATATGTTCATATGTTTATATGGACATGTAATAGGTATACCTCGAAGTTTCTCATGAGAATTAGGAACCTCATTGAAGTCTCTAGGTAAAGTTCATGGTGCATTGGATAGTCTAGATAAGCCACTTGTGTTAAGTTTTTTATTCAAATTCAATAAATATGTCCTATGTTTAGGCATGTACGTCCATGCATAACTATGGTACTCTAGACTTTAGAGAGTATTATGCATCTTATATTTTTTCCACTTTATAATTTTTTCTTTTGATCAGTTGATAGGTATGTAAACAAGAGGTTTAAGATCCCCCTAGCCATAAAATTTGGGTCCCAACAAAATGCCACATGGAAAATTTTTGGACCAGTCAAATAAGCTTATTTAGCTTGAGTAACACAAATATATTTTGCCCATTTTATATTTATGAAACAAATTCAATTTTAAACACCTATCATTAGTTCATTACTATTATTGATCATTTAATTGTTAACAACAAAATAATAAAAAATTAATGAAACACCATTTATTAAACCCCCCCCCCCCTTAAAATTATTTCTTTTTGAATAGAACCATATTAAGATGGATCTAAAGGAGATAGATGAAACATAAGGGTGGGTAATCACACTCACACCAATAATGGGGGGCTAGCTAGCCAAGGCAAGGTTTGTAAAGAATATTAAACCTAATATATATATATATATATAAAAGAATTAAAAAGAATAAAAACCACAAAGTCGCACACTCTCCATTGACAAGACTTTCCCAGCTAAAGTAGAAGCAGCATGGCTTGCTACTCTCCAGTCCCCACTCCACAGGTGAATGAAGGAAAAACTTGAGCAGGGTCCCATGTCTCATGTTTCCGGTACGTGTCCCTTAAATATTAGAGTAGATATGTAACGTGTCTCCTCCAAGGGTAACAAACATTAAATTTGCGATAAAAATACCCATCTATTCTTTTTTTTTTTGGTGTATGAACCAAAGAAGCCCGCATCCAGCTGTCAGTGTTGCCATTATTATTATTTGCCGCTCTCTCTCTCTCTCTCTCTCTCTCTCTCTCTCTCTCTCGTGAGTACTGAAATATTAAATCAAGGCACATCAAAATTCATATTTCTCTTGTGTTTGGTAATTGGTATCCAAGCAAGACAAAATCTAACGTATTTGACATTAATTATTTGATTATTGATTGTCCCTTTCTCACCATCTCATATTGTCATGTCATATCATATCATCCTACCTAAATTTAAATTTAAATTTAAATTTGAAGACCCATTCTTCTCTATCTAACGTATATTGAACCCCCAAAAAAGTGTATATATACTATGTATATTATATGTTAAATTCCAACACCAAAACCAACCATGTAGATTAAACCTTGTAGTTCTCCAATATTTCTTGACCAAAATTGATACGGTCACGTGTTTAAAAAATAAGTCTCGCTGTTTCTTTATGTTCCAAAATCTGGTAGGTTCAACAATTGGACAATCAATCAATCAATCATTCATTCAATAACAAGAGGTTGATGCATTGCAGTCCATGACTCACTGTATGTATTTTATTGGAAGAAAAACTTTGATTTCTATGTTTCAAATTTTCAATGGTCTCTTACAATTAGGGTTTAGAAATTTAGAATCAAGATTGTGATTGATCCTAGTAACAATGTCAATTGGTTGAGTTGATTCAATTTTGATCGAGTTGAATTGGTTTCAATTTCTTATTACTTTTGTTTGAAAATAAACCATTAAAGAATTTTGGGTTTCATTCCATTTGATCTAATTTTTCTTTTCATTCATTGTTATTGGGTTACTGTAGGGTTTGGTTTCGATTTTTTTTAATCAAGTTTGGTCTTGGTTTTAATTTCGGTGGATGCATTTGCTTGGTCCAATTTGGTTTATTTATTTAATTTTTTTAAGGATCCAATTTAATTCTTAAAACCCTGTTTATGATTCCTAATAATTTAATTTTAGCCAACTTGTGGAAAGAAGGAAGTTTAGATGAAATCAACCACTGCAACCCAACATTTCTTCCAATAAGAACTGCTACACATTATAAGCATTTATTCTGAAAATCTCTATTTAATTTTCACCTATAACATCCATGACTTTCTACTTCATATATATTATAAATTTATTTTACAAGGTCTGTTTGATACTTTGGGGAGGTTTCCTTGTAAGACTCTATACTCCATTTTTCAGCTTCAAGGTTGGCTGATGTCGACAACTCAAACCATTGTCTAATAAATTAACCACCCCTTGGCCATGGGTAGTTGGATCCTGCTCTTCTTCGTAGAACATGGGGAACAATGAGCCTTTCTTGGCCCATGTTCTTAGATCATTTTAGTCGTGGGATGACCCTTTGTTCCTTAGGTTTTATGGAGAGAAATCTTAACGTGGTAGTCTTTATAATTAAATTTAGAATTACATGGGCCATCACCTATTGATTTTCTCTCCTACATTATAGGTCATTTGATCGCTATCAATTTAATAGATGGTCAATGAATACAAGCCTTTTACTAATGCAAAACTGATCTAATTAATTTTGCTTTTAATACATGATGGCTACTAAGTAAACTAACACAAATCGGACCCACTCAAGACTTTGCCACCCCTATACGGAGCTGAGTGAACCTTCCTAAGTGGACATAAAAAGTGCTGGCATTGAATTGAACTGTTAGAGTCTTAATATTGGAATCACTGGTAATGTTTATCTGAATCTGCCCTGCAGGCTATTTCCTTCCTTAATTGGGTTTTATTTATTTTTTTAGGAAAAAAACGTTAGATATGCCACCATTAGCTAACAATCACTTTACCTATCTCTCTTCTCTTTATTAAATGACCGTATATTCTTTCTTTATAATATTCCATCGTGTGCCTTCATTGATGATATTTGCTAGTAAAATTTTTTATTGAATCCTATGACTTCCAGAAACAGTGATAGCTAGCTTTCATCTGGGCCATCCTCAGGTCTAATACTCAAGCTAGTGGCATTTAAGATATGGGGCAGTGTTGGATTTTGGAAGAATCTGCCTTTTTACAGTATGACCTGAGAACTCTTTTTTTGGTAAAGATGACCCGAGAACTCTGAGGATGCATTTAACTGTACATATGGTTGGATACCCTTACACAATGCAATTCTACCAAAAAAAAAAAAAAACGATGCAATGAATTCCTACTACTGTTTTATGTCATTAAAACTGTTTGAGATGTTCCGAGGTAATTATAGAGTTATAGAATTTTACATCAGTTTATTTAGGTCCTTTAGTGTCTTTCATATTTGACAAACTTTCATCACCTAATGTTTTATTTTGAGTCAAACTCTTTAACAGAAAAACAATGAGATGCATTCAGCACTGTAATTTTTTTGCCAAATAAATTATTTGTATTAAAATCCAAAAAATATACACAAAGCAACATCTACAAGAAATAGGCAGAGTGAGCAGAAACACCAAGCCCACATTCAACAAGAAAGGGCCCTGAACACACAACCTAACAAATAAGGCAAATTCAACTAAAAAAATCGATACCGTAATGCTGCAATCCATCTTCACATTCATAATGACCAAACTTGGTCACGCAAGGACTAAATGCTGAAATTTCAAATCTTGTTGCAGTTTTTATCAAGAAATCTGTTATGCAGTTAGCTTCTCAATAGCGATGATACACTTTCCACATAATTGATTACAGGATAGAAATCTCCTCTAGCTTTGAAGAACATAATAAGAGATCAAGCCATTTGAGAGAAGATAAACCAGTGCTCCGTAGCACACCACGCAATCATTAAAAAAAAAAAAAGATTTTTTTTTTTTTTGATGTTTCTCTAATTTGCACAATCAAGAGAAATCTGTTGACTACACACCTAGTTGAGTTATGCCACATGGAAAAAATCCAACTATTGAATATAAATTATATATCAATTGTAAGAAAAACATAATAGAAAGTAAAAAGGCCCATATGCCGGAGGTTGCAT
>NC_056560.1:19502142-19526068 GCF_013358625.1 Macadamia integrifolia
GAAAAAAAAAATTGCCATGATATTTCACCCCCCCCCCCACATAGGATTCTCCTACTCTCTCACATACACCCACACCCACACACAAAGACAAGTCCACGTAGGAACTTGCGTTGATATAATCTATAGGAAACAGTTGTCTAGCATGTGTAAAGTTTGTTTATTGGATCTGGAGAGTGAAATTCTATCGTGGTAATTGAATACTCACACGTTTAAATTTTGGTTTCTAATACCGTTAAGAGGCTCATAAGAAAAAAAAGCATTTGTTAGTTATGTTGAGATATTGAGAATTATGGAGGTATACTCTCACATCGGTTAAAGATGATCCTCGGTGTCTTCATATATTTGAGGAGCTTTCTCCACCTCAAGCCTTAAGGTTTTAGGTTAGACAGATCCGTATATTGTTTTCTCTAAGTATTTGACCACTTGTGGAGCAAGTATGCCAAAGTATACATTGTAAAGGTTTGGATGTCAAAACATTACAGAAACAAGAAGAGGATGTATGTTGGAGTCACCGACTCCATTTCAATATTATTGTTGTCTCTCTAGTTTATATATTGCAACATTTTTGACAACAACAAACCTGAAAAATACATACAGAAAACTTGAAAACATACACACACAATTCATTTTCTTTGAAACCTTGCATAAGAACTCTTTAGTCCTATTCATTGAGAAACAAAATGCAACTACGAGGAAGATACCAAGTGAACTATTACAGTCACATAATAAAAAAAAATATGGAATTTAACTTAGTTTGGAACAAATGACTATATCAATCTGAGAGAATTAATTTTTTTTTTCACTAAATCAGAAAAAAAAAATTACACCATTATCCATCTCACAATGTGATTTCTTTTTTGTGTTAAGATATTATCCAAAGAGAGAATATATAGGAAACTCTAAGATCATAATCCCCACATAATTACAATTTACTTTTGTACATGTAATGTTTTCAAACTTGATCCTAATATATAAAAGCCCAATAATAATTACGGTGATCATTATAGAATACAAGACATGAAATTCAATACTAATTTCTACCAATTAAGTACCAACTCAATCTCAATATTCATGAACATGACCCAACATATAATTCCTTTTCTCATATTACCACATAATTTCTAAGGCAGGAATTACTCTTTTGCCAATGGCCATCACTGCATTTCGACGGAGCATTTTAAAGTATAAAAAGCATTTTGGATCTTCAATACATAGGGGGAATAGTGATAGCCTTAGATTTATGGGGGAATATAATTAATAAAAAGAAAAATTATGAACGTAACAAAGTGGGAGATCATGGTCTCTAACAAGAGAACAACAGATGACAAAAATGGAATGAAATCTCAATCTATAGGATGGATTGTATGAATTACCCTTAAAATGATAATTTCGCTCTCTCTCATGTCCTCAGCCTATTGTGGTGTGTCAGACTAGAGAATCCTTTCTCAATTAATATAACACAATATAGTCATTAGCAGCTAAATGGGTTTTGCAGGACATGCACACGTAAGCTACAGTCTTACAGAGCTGAACCCTAATAAAGGGTAAAAGTTGGATGGTGGGTATCCCATCGATACTCATCATAGATGTGTTTTCAAATTTAGAAATAAGGTGGGTGTTTCATTATAATACTCAATTGTCTTCAAATTTTGAAGAGAGAGAAAAATATGCATTTTAAAACCAAACAATGCATATGCATGCATGCATGCATGTTGATGCACCTCTTGTTTAGGGCTTCGGTGAGAGCTCCTTTTCAAAAAAAGTCTGTGGGCCCCACTCTCCCCCTCTCTCACACTCCCCATATGTGTGCATTGGGAAATCTTCCATTGCAACATAAATTAGTTTGACCAACGAAATGCTGAAAGTGGGCTTAAAGACAAATCCAAGTACGCTTAATTAAGTACTTGGTGATTTATTTATTTACTATTATTTTTTTAATCCAATTGGATGAACAGGCCACGTGGGCGAGACCTGGAAACATCGCACGGGCAAGGGGATTGCATTATGAAAATAAATTAGGACTAAATAAAAAAAAGAAATGTAAAATCCCCATTTATCAAGTATCAAGGGTATCTCTCATAAAATAATAATTTACACCTCCACCATATATGTGTGTTAATTTATACTGATTTATGATAATAAATTTGTTGGAATTCATGAGCTCAAACAATGTTTAAAGTCTGGACCTATATTATATTGTAAGGGTGGCTTACAATCCCTTACATTCAGCCCTTAGTACAAATCCTGCGTTTCAAAGGCTAGTTTTCCAGGATTAATTGTTAAATTTCCATATGGAGACAGCTCTAACAAATACCTAGGTTTTACCAATAGAATTTGGAGTTCAGAGATGCAGCTATTTCGGGAAATCAGGGAATCCACCTGCATGAGCTATACAAGGGTGGAAGCAAATGCTCCTTTCACAAGCTGGGAATGAAGTTGTCTTGAAATCAATTGTTCTATCAATGAATAATTTTGTTGTATCATACTTTAAATTGTTAGTTATGCAAAAATTTTCTTGGGCAATAAGGATCACCACTTCGAAATTCCATTAGTCTCTTGGTAAAGGATGCGCCTCTCTAAGGAAAAAGGGGGATTGAATTTCCGAGATCCATTGCTACAAAGTTGTGCTCTAGTTGTTAAGGTTGCTTGGCGGCTTTAGAAAGACCTTCATTCAGTGTAGATTCATGAAGATAATCTATTGCTTCAAAACAAATTTCCTTTAGGTATGGGTTGGTCAACAACCTTTCTGGGCTTGGCGTAGCGTAGCATTCTTAAAAAGCATAAGATTTTTCTAATTGCTCTGCTATAAAAAGTGATCTAGAGAAGATTAAAATTTGGAAAGAGAATTGAGTTTCCACCTTGCTAGGTATCAAAATTCCATACCCGAGTCCATATACATGGTGTCGTGGTCCACTCCAAGGGTATCCCAACTCTTTGATTCAGATAACGAGACCTAAAAATTAAAGATTCTATCCTCCACATCAAAATTTCTTAGTTTCCTCCCTAGGTTTCCAGTTATGGGGCGGGCTCAATGAACGGCATTTTCTTGGATAAGACGGCCTACCATTTACTAACAAACCTGATTTCAGCAAAGGAGGCAGGCAGACCTTCCACTTCCTTCCATCACTCCTGTAAACAAATCCCATACATAGTTTAGAAATGGATGCGGTCATGTCACACCCTTTCCAAGATTTAGAATTTCAATTGCTATTGTATGCATCTCGCTTGGCTATAGGAGAGGCCATTCAGCAACATCGTGCTCCTATCAAACCATAGTGTCACCGATGTGGAGCTATGGTGGGCACAAGAGGGTATTTTGAGAAAAATACTAAAACCCTATAAGAATTTGTGAACAATAAGATATTGTGGTGAACCTTTTGATAGGGAAGAAAAGCTTTCTACTAGAATTTAAATAACTTTCTTATTAGTTTAGTATACTCAAAACAACAATGCTCACAGTTAAAAATAAAATAGAACAAATTAAAAGTATCTTTTTTTTCCCCCTAATTTTATATTGTGTTTAGTATGCATTTTTTAAATGCATTGTAGGTGGATAATGCATGCCAAAAATCATACCAAACAAAATCTCAATTTCAATCA
Source organism: Macadamia integrifolia (assembly GCF_013358625.1). Taxonomy (NCBI): domain Eukaryota; kingdom Viridiplantae; phylum Streptophyta; class Magnoliopsida; order Proteales; family Proteaceae; genus Macadamia; species Macadamia integrifolia. The sequence goes on from NC_056560.1 coordinate 19,505,743, forward strand.
ATCTACCATATAATTTCAAATGCTTTCAAAATATAGTTTTATAGCAATTTGAAGTTGAGATCTACAGCAATTGGACTGCTCGTGACCCACTAAAATTGAGGTTGAGAAGATGAAATGAAAAATATACATACTAAATATAGAGCATGGAAAGAGGTTAAACCATATTAGTCAAATGACTTGAGTCCTCTTCTAAGGTCCAAGAAACCTATGTATGTAATAATTCTTAAATTTACTTTCCTCTTAAGGCAGGGGCTGATAACCTTTCACAGACAGTTGATTGTCATTTATGAGAGAGAGTGTGTAGTGGTGAGCAATCTTTCTTTAGAATTAGTCGCCTATTAGAATATTAATAAATATGTAGAATAAAATAGAAATACTTTTTTATATTTCAAATCAAAATCATAAAAATAAAAAAAATAAATAAAAAAATAGTAGTGTAGAAAAGATCAAATTTAGGCAATATTGTTCTAAAGAGAAGAAGAAGGAAGGTTAAAAAGCTAAGAATAGTAGCATTTAGGTTACTTGGTATGTAACTTATTATTATTATTATTTTTTTTTTGGTAAAAACTTGGTATGTAACTTCCAGTCTTGGTAGCTGGAGATTGAAAAATTCAGCGAAGGGACCAAGTGGGTTCGGTCATGGTCCCATAAGCAAAAGGCGGGGGTGGGTTGGAGCCTGGAGGGCATATTACCCTATAGCCTATACCCAGTAGCCAGCTAGGGTTTAGACATGAGAGGAGTCGGTTTGGGACTAAGATATTTTTGTGGCGTCACGTGGCGAAGCATCTTTGTCCATACAACGCAGCTTTCATTCGCTCATTAATTTATCAAGATAAGGAGAGCAAAGAGAGAGAGAGAGAATATGAAACCGCTAGCGGACTTTGCAAGGTAAAAGTGTCAAACCAATGACGCATTGACACCAACATAAGAGCCAAAGTCCAACACTCATTCCCACTGGTGGGAGGGTCAAAACCTAACAACCCCAAAAGGCCAGATAATATATTGAACCCTAAAATGACATCAACACCTTTCCAAATCCTATATTACAGTAAAGTCCCAATCAACTTGGTCTCATCCCATCTAGTTCAGGGTTTGAAAGATCGGATCAAATCGGCTGGTTCAGGCCATTCTGGATTGGAATCAGCCGATGTTGATCTCGATTCCCGTCGATCCAGATCAAACCAATTCTGTAAGAAAACTAGGGTGTATATGAAGACTAGAGTTTGTGGTTTTTTCTTTTCTGATTTCCACCTTTTCTGGCCGGTTCATCAGCTTGAACCGAACCGGACCCCATTAAAAAAAAAAAAAAATTCTAGTTTTAAGATGAGGGCAATTCATTTCCTCCAGCCCAAAAAGACAAACCCTTCTTCATGGGTCATGCCCTAATGGGTTCATGGGATGGGCATGAGAAATTGGGAATGGGGGGCTCACATTTTCAATTTCTCATAAATTAAAAATTTCAGAAGAGAATTTTAGATAAATGTCGAGAGCAGATTTTTTTTCCTCCTTTGTCTTTTGGTAAGTATAGTATGTCCGAGATATAAGAGTATTTAGTACTTTGTCTGGTCTTGGTTTTCTTGCACTACTCCAGCTAGAGTCTGCTACTCTGGTCTTCTTCCTTCACCGCTTCACCTCCCCTTCCTCCAATTATTTGCTTTCTTAAACACTCAAGTATAGCTTGGTCTCATTTTCAGTTTCTACTCTGCTTAACTATCACCCCCACCCCACTATCCATCCACCCTTAAAATGCGCCTTCTTCCTTCCCCTCCGCCTGTTTTTCCCATCCCTCAGCTGGCCTGTGTTCCTGCTTCTCATGAACCCATGTCTAGTCTTCCCAGTTTTGTGATTCTGTAGACTGGCGTTTGGGTGGGATGGATTTTGGGGTGGTTGGTTTGGATGGTTTTGTGGGTTCTGAGAATGGTTTTACACCTCTAGTTTCAGAAACTGAAGCCAGGCAGAAGTGCTATGTATCTGGGTTCCTTAAGCAAGAGAGATCTGGAGCTGGGGAAGATGATTGGAGGAGCTCAAAAATGGCTAGAACTGATGATCTGTCAGCCTCAAAAACAATGCTGCTCCACCAAAATACTTCTTCGCTACTAAGATCTAATTCTATGTTCCCTGATGGTCACCACCAGTCACAAATGCTGAGTTTCTCTTCGCCCAAATCAGAAAACGATGGAGCTTTAGCAGAGAGGGCTTTACAAAATGCAGTTTTTTCTCACTATAGCAGTCCATCCTCTGCTTATACCAGGAGTACAGGTACAGCTATTGCTGATTTTTGTGGCATGAGGGAAAATAAAATTTACCTCAACATTTTATAGATAAATGTATGATCTTTTTCTCCTCCAAAGTCTCGACCCTCTTTCTCCTTCCCAACAAAGGATCTTCTCTTAATTGGGTTTTTGTTGGATCTGCTTTATGCGAGATGGGTCGTGGTTTCTCTAATCTCTGGGAGTCGATGATTCTGATTTCTGAGGCTGGAACGCTAAATCAAGTCCTCTCTTATTTTTCTACTATTATTTTTCAGTTTTTTTAAGTGAGCGAAAGATAGGATGTATTATTGGTTGGGTTGGTTGGATTCACAGTACCGGTGGTGGGTGGAGCGTCTTTTCATGGACAACTTTGATAGAAATTTTTGTCTTGGGTCTTGTCAAGCAAAAGTATAGGGTTTTCTTTACAGCTTGGTCTTCCTGTTTGGGCTTTAGGTTCATGCCAATTTCCAAATGGTAGATGAGTGGGAAGGGAACACAAAAGGGTATGGAAAAGGATAGACCGATAGATAAAGGATGCGGGGAGGAATGGGAGCAGCAGAAGCCAAGCCATCTGATTGGTTATCATCTTTGTTTTCTTCTGTTAAAGAGACATATAATTCATGGTTTAACTTTGCTTCCTTAAATGTTGCAGACAAGTTGTAAGCCTAGTTTGTTATGCACTTATGCCACACCTCTTTCTTAACCTTTCAAGTTTCACACTACTCCTTCCCCTTTTCTTTAACCTTTCCTTCTAGATTCTAACCTCAAAGAGTCTCTTCTGCTACAGAAGTAATTGCTTTGTTTTCTGGTTTAGAAGTACTTCGTTATTTTCTTTTGCTAACATTGTTCTGGTTTTCTGTACCAGGTTTGGGTTATGGAAGCTTGAATGCAAGCATGCATGGGATTTTAACAGGGGTTAGAGGGCCATTCACTCCATCTCAATGGATGGAGCTGGAACACCAGGCCTTGATCTACAAGTACATCACTGCAAACGCTCCTATACCCTCTAATCTGCTCATCCCTATCAGGAAAGCTCTCAACCCGACAGGATATTCTGGCTTGTCTGTCGGATCCTTGAGATCGAGTACATGTAATTAAGCCTGCTCTCTCTTATCTCTCTCTCTCTCTCTCTCTCTCTCTCTCATTCCAAAAGCAAGTAGTTAAAGGGGTTGCCCGCAAGATCTTGGTGGTTTAAAATATTGGGTCTTAAGTTTGATTGGATACACATATGGTTTCTTTGGCTTTGAAAATTTTTGCTCCTTCAACACGGAACATAACGTGTATGGATTTTTAACATTTAAGCTGCATTTCAGTGGATGCGGACATGGTTTGCCCCTTATTATTTCTTGTCTTTTTCCACCCCTCCCCCCTTTCCATAGCTTATAATCCATTATACTGCAATTATTTGGCTGTAGTGGGATGGGGTCCTTTCCATCTGGGTTTCTCGGGGAACACCGATCCCGAGCCGGGGAGGTGTCGTCGGACGGATGGGAAGAAATGGCGGTGCTCTAGAGATGCAGTTGCCGATCAGAAGTACTGTGAGCGGCACATGAACAGAGGCCGCCATCGTTCAAGAAAGCCTGTGGAAGGCCAGACTGGCCATGCCGTCTCCGGATCCGCCTCCTCTAAGGTGATGCCAGTGGCTTCCTCATCATCTGCTTCGGAGGTTTCAAGCGGCGGTGCATCCAACAGCCTCACCATCACGCAGCACCACCAGATACAGAACTTGCAGCCAGGTGCTGCTGCTAACACTTCTGCGGCCTCCCATGTCAACAGGTTTATTGAATATTTATTGCTGTTACTACTAATACTACTTACTATTCCATCTCGTTTGTCTCGCTCCAAAACAGGCGCAGGCCGCATTATTTCAAAGTGACCGGTATTTATGAGGAAATTTTTCTTTTAATCTTCAATCAGGATCATGATCACTTTGTATCGGTTTTATTTTATTTTGCAGGGCCTTGATTAACAAAGGAAATTTGGGTGATCGAATGCAAGATCAGCAGGGTCTATCCATACTCTCCCCTAGCACGAACCTGAAACCCAAAGATACTCTGTTCTCTGTCCCAAAACAACAAAACCCATTCGAAGATTCCTCCCGCACAGAGTTCGGACTCCTGTCCTCCGATTCTCTCATCAACCCATCGAGCAGAGGTGGTTCAGGTTCCTTCTTGAGCAGCAGCAGAAACTTTGGTTCTTTTTCCCCTGACCTCAACGACCGGGATCCCCAAGCCCATCAACATCATCCTCTCCGCCACTTCATCGACGACTGGCCGGAGAACAGGTCAGATAGGTCAGCCGTGACTGCTGCCTGGCCGGAGGTAGAAGAAATCCAGTCAGACCGAACCCAGTTATCAATATCAATCCCAGTGGCTTCTTCAGATTTCTCATCGTCATCGCCCTCCCCCACCCAGGAGAAACTCAAGCTGTCACCGCTGAGATTGTCGCGTGAGTTGGACCCAATCCAGATGGGTTTAGGTGTGGGTAGCATACTGAGTGAGCCAACCATGGCCACCCAGCGACAGATGAACTGGATACCTAGGCCTTGGGAGAATTCCATGGGGGGACCTCTCGGGGAGGTCCTGAACAACAACAGCAACAAGACCACTGCTCCTACTAGTACTAGTACTTCAGCAGTAGCAGTGTCCTGCAAGGACTCCTCTGTGTCGGCTCTAAACCTCATGACCGAAGCGTGGGATGGGAGCCCTCGGTTAGGGTCGTCGTCATCCCCGACTGGAGTCTTACAGAAGGCCACCTTTGGTTCCTTCTCTAACAGTAGCTCTGGTAGCAGCCCAAGAGCTAAGAAGCAAGACCCACATTGGGGTTAGCCTTTGTGATGATCTCGTTGGTTCTACTCTCTTGTAGGTTGTTAATTCCTCTATCCCGGCCCTTGAGGGTGAGACTTGACTATGTAGTAGTAGTGGGTTGGTTGAAAGATTGGAACTTGGAAGTACAGCCGAATGCTTATCTACTGTGCTGAAGAATTCTGGCGATTTAGATTAAGCAGTTCAGTTTATGTTTGTTAATTTGTTTAATTTAATTTCTTTTTTTGTTTAGCTCGCTTATGGTTTGTAGAGCAGAAGCGGAAAACCCTGGGTTTGGTTACGACAGGCTGGTAATCGGCTACTTTGTCTCCTCTTTTTTCCTTCTGTTTTTTGGGGTGAGGGGGCGGGTGGGTGTTGGTGTTGGTTTTTTTAATGATTATGTATCTGTGAGTATGTCTATGCCTTTGCATATCTATGACAGAAATTTATCTTCTGTGGCCTTTTCGATTCTTCTTATATGTCCAATGGGCTGACATCCTGATCCTTTGAAACAGATTGGGGGGGAGTTTATCTCATAATCTTAGTTTTAATCTCTGTAGAATGGACATTTAGATGAGTCGTTTGAACTTGAATTCTTAAAGGATATTTGCAATTAAGGAGAGCATTAGGATGTCAAGATATAGGTGTGTGTCCAAGGAGGGATCGATTCCAAGAGGCCAGTTTCAAGTTCAAGCTTGTGTTGGAATTTGGACAGAAGTCACCTCTAAAAGCTAATTGGAATTTGGATGGAAGTCACCTCTAAAAGCTAATCAAGATGACATTCAAATCTTTATTCAAGTCTTTATAAGCCCTCACATTAGGCAACTTACATCTGATGTGGAATTAATTATATTACTTTCCCTAGAGCTCAACAGTATCTGTTCATATGGGAGCACATGAGAGAATTTATATCTTTTTCTAGGGAAATTTGAGCTCCCACATATACTCCCATGTAATGCTGCTCTTCTTAGAATTCCATGGGAAAACAATAATCATAAATCAGATATGAGCAGCCGTGAATGCATTTAGGTTGTTGGTACCAAGTATCATTTATCCAATTTTTAAGTACCGTTTTGGGATGCATCTAGAAGTCTTCTTTTTTTATCTTGGGTATCGATTTACAGGAACCTATACAGGAGCTTCAATGACTTTAGGTGAAGTAAACAGGGCCATAATTAAATGCCTCCAAAAGACTAGTTGTTCCACTCTCAGAAAGGCATATTCGTCGGTTAGGAGTGGGAGATCCTTATCTCTGGATTCTGCTGGTAGGCCTTGGCATTCAATTTTACATATAGAAAAGCGCAGACCACAGAACAATCCTTCAGGACGTTGATGCTGTTAATAACTTCTCAAGAGTCTGCCTGCCCTCAATGAAAAGCTCATCAATCCTTTCACCCAAGGTGAATAGAAAGAAAGCACTTCTCTCAAAACTCAAAACAGCCCAGCATTTCAGCCATATGAAGATATCGGTACTTCTTCCTATGTGTCATGAGCCAACCACTTTTGTTCAGCCCTGCCGTTTGAGCACCAAAGGTTTTCATGTTGAATCATTTGTAAAGGCACATAGAGCCAATGGGAGGCTGTAGGCTGCATTAGTCTTTTTGCACCCCACCACCCCCACCCCCCTTTTTTTCCCCCTTGTTTTCCCCGGACTGGTAAGGTTCTTTTGCTCTAACCTTGTGGTTATTTTGTTTTCTTGTTCTGTGAGGCTGGCTTCTCGTCCTTCAATTACAAGAACAAGAGGATGTGTCCCTTCTCATGGATAACGAAGATTTCTAAATCTCGTGGGAAACTGAGGTCTATTAAATCCAATGGATAATTAGATCCCTAGAATCTATGTGAACTTTGGTGATACTAAAATTAGATTTACAGATCCTGAGATCCAGCCTTCTTTATGTTAGATCAGAACACTGGCGTCAATTCATTTGTTTAAAATCCATTAACAATTTAAATTTGTAATGCTCCACAATTAGTCAAGTGTTTCGAAACCCACGATTGTCAGTATAGTACACTCCGTTCTGCCTCCGAATCGTTACCCGAAGTTATTAACCATCTCCCCTTTTAGTCTCAGTTTCAATAACGTCTTCAACTAAAACCATCATCACTTGCAGTCAAAAACCAATTCGCCGACCTTGTAACAAAGAGAAAAAGAAAAAAAATATATAAAAGATGAAATTTCGGGGCTGGTGCTCATATTCTATGGGTGTTAAAGAGTCTATCATGCCATGGCAATGGCAGTCAGAACGAGGAATTTTTTATAATCATCGCACCAACACCTTACTCGATCAATTGTCATCCTCAAACAAACAAATTAAACTAAAAAAAGAGAAAAAAAAAAATATGGAGGCGAGCGTAACCCTAATCTCTGGATCTTTGATTTTGGCAGATTAGGGCTTTAAACGCCTCTGCTCATTATCAGGAATGGTTCATTACAAAAGCATCAGAGATTCTCAGCATTGTAAATTCCAAAATACTCATTCCTTCAGATTACTTCCATAAACTAAATAATGGAAACGAAGAGCTAATAAGATAACATTAAACCCTAAAACCCTGAAGAGAGAACATTAGAAAAGCAGTTCGAAAAGAAGAACGAAAAACAAATCTAATGAAACCTACAAATCAAAATAAAATATAGACCACTGCGGCGTTACAGGAGCAAGAGAAGTCGAAATGCCCAACCCTAAACCTAATGACTAGTAGCTCACCACTTCCGATTTATATAGAAGAATTGATAATGAGAACCCTAAAACGAACAACTTTCTCCAACGGAGAGAGCGATTCTGTTCCAAAAGAATTTAAAGGGGCGAGTTGGTAAATGCGTAAGCATAAGCGCGAAACATCTTACATTGGACGGCTAAGATCTTCCAGAAATGTTATCCCTTTTATCAAAGTAAGCATCTAGGGCTCGCCGCCTCGCCGGCTAGGGCTCTAGAGTCGGGAGGAGACTAATTCAGCTGAGCCGAGTCGCGCTCATCCATTAAAAGTTTAAAACCAGAAAAACATCACCAAAGTCCCCAACTCGGGTCCACACACCACACTCAGAGGATAGGAGAGATCATATAGAGGGTCACACTCAAATCGTTCACGCCGGATTTTGCGTAAAGCTAACCCAACCCTATTTTAACTCTAGCTCTAGAAAGCTCGACCCTGTTCCAAGGCCGATGGGCCGGATTGGCCCCTAATGCATGCCTACGCGGCTAGGCCTAGTTCGGCCTGGACCAACCTTAGTTACAGTAAGGTAACAATTAAGTTAGTTATTCTGTGACTTGTAAATATGTTCATAGAAGCTTAGATTTGTTTTGATCGCAGAGCTCACAAAGGGGTTTTGAGTGAGAGTTTAGAGAGGAAGTTTGTATATTAGGAGGACTGAATTTTGAAGAAGAAGGTCTACTATGAGAAATGCGGGGTTGTAGGACAGATCATTTGAAGGTGGCAACAGGATGTGTCTCTCAACCTCTTCTGCTTAATTTAGATCTGTTGCCTGTGGCTGCATGCAAGCACTAGTGAGTAATGCTCCATACGTGATAGTTGGTCACCGCTTTTTTGTAATGTTTGATTGATTAATTGATTCAATTTTACAAATTGGTATTGTGATGGATTGATTTTAGTTATGTTATTCTTAATTTAGATTATTAGACTGAGCTTTTGATATAATTGTGCAGATCCAAATGAATGAAAACAGCAGGCACATCCATTGCACTCCTTCATACGGTCTGCCCTACAATATGGGCAATTCTCAAAAAGGGGTCATGTGTTGGATTTGGTAAACAAATTTTTTTTTCCCCTCTTAAACGTGTGCATTGAGCAAATTTTCAGAAATTTAGCACATCTCACAATGTAATGTCATTCCCGAAACAAATCTTATATTGCACTGCATACCCCTTATTTTGGTATGTATGATTTTAGAAATCAAATATTGGAGAATTCTTAATTAGTGAGTTGTAAATAGCCCCATAGCCTACACCGAGGTATTGACTGTGATTCTCAAATATTGCAAAACAAAATGTGATACGATAAGATAGAATGCAATAGAAATAAAAATTAGCTTAGAGAAGATGATTTTTCCAAAAGCTATGTTGGTTTGATTTGGAATCAGACTTTTATGGTTAAGCCAATACATATCAGAATTGATATCAACTACAACGGATTCCCTCATTGATACCATGACTTAAATCCGTGGTGACTCAGTGCTTGGGGGGGTGGGGTGGGGTGTGGCTCTGTTTGAGGGTATCAAACTAGAACCCAAACCAAAAATCAAAATCAATTCAAGATTCATTGATTCAAAGTTTCAAACATAAGCAAATTTGAGTACCAATATATATTATAATACATTAATATCTCACTAATATATTGTAGTATATCAGGACCATAAATATTAATATTAGTTTTAATTTTAATTTTACAATACTACTATGTATACTATAAATCGAGTTAGGAACTGGAATCGAATCATATAAGAATCAAATTTGAAAATTGAATAGTAAATGAAACCATAACAGGTCCCATACGAGTACTGATCTTCGGAATTGAAACAGGACTTGATCCAATTTTGGATTACACTATGGGCCCGTTTGATAATGTTTCTGCCGTTTCTGTTTCAAGAAACGGTAGAACATAAATTTCCGTTTCTAGAAACAGAAACGGAATTGAAGGTGTTTGATAAGTCATGTTTTTAGAAATCGATGGTAACCAGTGAAAAAATTACCACAAGTTGTTTTCAGAAACGACGAAACAAGTTCAACTTGTTTCGCCTGGGTCGTTTCTTGAATCATAAATAAGTAAAAATTTCTATTTCTATTTCTAAAAATAAGTGAAATGGAACAGTTTTATCAAACGTTTTTTGCTCCGTTTCTGCTGTTTCTGAAAACAGAAACGGCAGAAACATGTTTCTTGAAACGTTATCAAACGGGCCTAAATACTCCCAGGCACCGAAACAAGACCAAACAAAAAACCTGGCTCCAGACCGATTTACTCCCTTAGCTCTGTTTGATCAGTGATCGACATAGATGATTCAACAGGAACAAGAAGAAGAGGTTTTCAATTTGCTTTTATGGGTATTAAATGCAGAGATGTGAATCATGTCACTAACAATCTCATTGCTCATCTCCCCCATGATGGCATCTGCAATCCCCAATCCAATCTCATTCCCGATACTATGACTATGTGGGTTCAAAAAACCACTCCACCCTTCTTCCTCCATCGTTTCCGAGACATCAGCTTCAATCAGCTGGTTAACGTTCGCTATATCTACTGATTGTTTCCCCCACACGAGGATCTCTTCACAGATGATCCTCCCGAGCTCCTCAGGTCCTACGAATCGATTAAGACCACCATGGCACCTCCTCCTCCTCCTCCTTCCACTTCCAGTTCGGTACTTCTCAACGGCCTCCCTCACGCAGTCGAAAAGAAGCTGCCTAGTTTGCTGCAATAGCCTCTTGGTCTTCACGTACTGAGAATGAGAATGAGAAGAAGAATCTAAACCCTCGGACCCCAGAAACTCCCTTAGTACTGCTTCTGTTCCACCTGAACCCCGTTTCTGTGCCAGTGAGCGCTGCAACAGTAGCTCCCACAGGGAAGCTGAGAGTATGGAGTCTTCTGTAACTCTGAAGTTGTTGAGTTGATTGGGAATTGGAGTCGATGCAGCCTTTTTCTCCTCCTGGTCTTCCTCTCTGCGTGTGAAGGTTGTTATTGTTCTTCTTCCTCTGGGGCGCAAACCATCTGTTTTTGGTTTTTCCCATGGTTTTTGCCGGTTGACAAGTAAATCAAAAAATTAGAATAGGGAAAAACGATGACAAAGGAGCGATGTTCTACTTGGTAATAATAATTTATTAGGGAAAGTGTGAAAGGATATAGACTAACGATGGATATAGAGCGAAGAAACAGGGGGTGGTACTGATACTTCTTCTAGCACCGACACAGGGCTCAGTTGCTTATTACAGTCTTCAATGCATCCCCATTGATATTCCTTGTCTGTGGCAATCTGTTGTCTTTGTCAGTAACGATATACCATAAAAACTTGAATCCACTGACCCATAACTTGGATAGAACGAGACAACAGAATAATTGCAGCAGGAAAAGGGGAGAAAAATACTTAAATCTCGCTCAATTTCTTCTCTCATACCTCTTGTTGGTTCAGATTCCAAAATTTCGAGGCTTGCGAATGGTGAGCAGAAGAAGAACGGACGTGATCCTGCTGGTTTGAGGAGGGGGACACAGATACAGACGCAGACACTTCTTCTTGATGATGTTTATCTCTGTCGGAACAGGAATCAAACACGGTGGTGGTGGTGGTGGTGGTGGTGGTGATATATGAGGAAACCCGACCCAATTCCGCAGCCTGAGAATGATGGATTGTTTCCTCCAACTCAGAAGGAGCAACTGCATCTATCCCAACCCTTCCATCGTCGTGACAAGCTCGGAAGTGGTGAGACTTGGTTGTTTTCCGGTGACTAGTGGAGACAGAAAGAAGCTTGTTAATGTTACGTAGGGTGGTCGGAACCCTGGGATGGATATTGCGTGGGATGCTTAGATTCCTTACGACTCTTATTGGCGTATTCAATTTCAAACCATAACCACTGGTGGTGGTGGGGAACGTCTTCAAGTTCCTATCGGAAATATTGCGGGGGCAGGAACAGGGGTAGCAACCACTGGTAGCAGTTACAGAGTAGTGATGTTTTCTTCCTTTCCTTCGAGTGGAGGAGGGATACCCTCTTTCAAGAAGGTATACATCGAGCAGGAATGGCTCTTGTTGCTCCTGAAGAAGCTCCCCAAGCTTCCTATTAGACTCATCGGTGCCTCCTGGTTTAGCAACAGAGGAGGAGGAAGCCATACCCCCATGAAGAACCTGCTGAGTAGTCGAGACTCAGATAAGTACTGAGCCTTGGAAAGGAAAGGATGGTGAAAACGAGCAACTCTCAACTTCCAATCAACTTTGAGAATGCAGTAGCTGAGAGCTATATTTATATACTGATATAGAGAGAGAAAGAAGATGATGGAGGTATGGTACAGAGGTGTAAACTCAGACCGACCCAATTGAACCGACCGGACCAATCAGCCAAACGATTGAGCCGACCGTTTGACACCTATTTATCAACAACGCTCAAACCAAAGCCTAAAGAGGAGATGAAAGATAACATGGTTCAAATTGCCACCAACTTTGGTGTCTGTAAAGAAGGAAATTTTTAATGAAGCTTTACATTTCCCCGGCAAAAACCTCTCCCATTCTCTACTGACCTTTTCTCTTGCAACTGCCAAGATAAAACTGCAACTCAAGGCATCTCTTTCTATCTATCTGCCTTAAGAGAGTGTGAGAGGAAGGGGAAAAGGGTCCCTTGCCAGTTGCAGCCCTCAAGTTTTGTCTTGTAACAATATGGGTACCCATCACCAAACGCTACTGATAGTAACAGAGGCAGATTGAATGTTTAATTTGGAATTGAAAGTTTGTTTCATTGTAGCCTCATGATAAGAACAACAGATAGCAAGCTCAAGGTTCTGGTGAATAATTGTCTTCTACAAAAATAAGTCATTTATTAACCAATGGCCATTGCATGTATTCCCTCTTTCCTTTAAATATTCAATAAAGACTGATCACAGTTTTTCGAGAGTGCAATATCAGCTGTCCCTATCAAGTAATATTTGGATGTTGGAACCTCATAGTCAATCAAGTTGGTCTATGTATGGGTTGATAGTAAGACATGAGTGGTTACAACTTACTAGAGTCTCTGGAATCTACAGAGGTCAGGTCATGTAGTAACATTGGTTATGCGGATGGGTCATCCGTCATCTGTCTTGAGATTACTTAGATGAAAATACAGGAGAAACTTCCTCCCATATTCTTTTTCACCAAAGAAAATTATAGACAATTCAAGGAAAGAAGAGGTTAATATACTGATCGAGTTGCTGCAATGGTAACTCTATTGCTGGAGCATACAAATTTCAGTGTACCAGATTAATGGTGAATAATTAACATAATTGGTGCTTCATTTTACAGAAGTATTTAAGTTAATATTAATATTTATCCTCCGTTTTTGGATAATGAATTATCAACATAATAAAAGCTAGGTAAGTAAGACATCACCCTCAGGGCAGGCACCGATTGAACAATACTCCGAGTATGTCTGTAGGACCAGATCAAACCAACATGTCAACGTTGCATCATCAATGATGATACACTGATACACCAACAGATAGGAAGGAACAAAATAATTCAATTTTAGATAAACTACCGAAAGCCTCACGTAACCATCCTTGAACAAAGGAGATTCAAGGTTCATCAACAGTTACGGAAAGCCATCACAATGCACCTCTACTGTAGACAAAATAAAAGAAGCACCTACCTACCTCTTTCTTCAATATCCAAGCAGATTTGATATTGGAGCACGAGTATGGGCTTTGAAATTCTCCATTTGTGATTTTAACTCACTACGGAAAGACATGAAGATTCTTCGTTGATGAGTGAAATCCTGGTTGAACTGCTTTACCTTATTCTCAAGATCCTTCCTCCTCTGTACTTCTAAGTTCAACTCGTTCAAGACGTTCTCCTTCTGGTCGGTTACCAACGCAAGTTTCTGTGAGGATTTCGATAGTTTCTGAACCAAAGAGGCCTTCTCCTCTTTCATTAGATTGCACTCTCTTTCCAAGCTATGGCATCTTTCAATAGAAGCCTCCAAGAGCTTGCTATTGTAATGAAATTCTTTATCCAGGGACTGGTATTTCTCTGTAACTGTGTTAAGATCACTGCCAAACTTCTCTGCCAAAGTGGCATTAACCCCTCCCGTAGATGGTCCCTTCAGAAAACGCAATACTCAATGAATGAATAATTCAAGGGAGAATGAAAAGGCACCCACAAGAAGCAACATAGCGGTTCTACATCATCTTCCTACACTGCACTATTGATGTGCAAAGGCAGAAAGGAATACAACATAACCAGTGTTGCTAATGACAGATTTCAAAAACAGACAGGACATCAAACCACAGGATTCCTAGTGGAAAAACTGGAAAGTAAGCACTGGGCAAACTACATGCCAGTTCAATCTAAAATTTTTGAACTATGGCAGTGATCCTTTCATTTCTCTTTTCAGTTTATAGCATTGAAGGTTCTATTTACCTGGAAGTTTGATAAAGAGACCAAAAAAAATTGAAACTTGGAAGTCCCATGTCATGTATCTGTTAGTTTCTAGTTTTCTATTGTTGTTTTGTTGCTTTCTAATTCAATTTCTTGCTCTCCAACAATCAAATCGTCTCTCCCTATTTACTAATTAAATCATTTGTTAGTGCTTCTGTATTCTAGTATCCTATTCTTCTAAAACTTTATTCTTTTTCATTCGCTAGTTTGGTTGATGATACACCATTTTGAATCATGTTATTCAAAGTTCGAGGGGGGAAAAAAAAACAAAACAATAACACTACACATAATACAAATTGAGATGTCTCAGCAAGTTATATGCACAGGAGCCTAAAAAAAGTTGCATATACAGGACATCACAATTATTGAATTTACAATTTTGGGGACATTTTACATAGATTATTGAACAATCAATCTTTTAAAAAAATTGATATAAGAGATTATTTGAACAACGAACAGTCAATACCACACCCTAGGAATTATTTAGACAGAATATGTAGCTACACAACATTGGACCCAGAACATAAAAGAAAATTGCCAATATCACGACGAAAAATGTAAGAAATGAAGAATGGGATCTCAATAGTTGTAACGAGGCAGCTACCTCATATTCGCTGGTGCATGCTGCAGTCCTCAAATACTTTTGTTCAACATTTAGTGTTTCCAAAGATGCCAAATTTGTAATTGTGTCACTTAAACGCTCAAGAAGCACTTTTTGTTGCTCTTCAGTTAAAGAACTCTCCCCAGTCACAACCTTGTAACCTCCAGTAGCCATTCCAAAATGGCCTTCTAAAGTGGAGAAGAGGGTTATACCAATCTCTCTTGTGCTTGAAAGTAATTTCGAAGCCATTGACCTTTCATCAGCTACAAAACTCTGTTCAGGCAATGAAAAACTCTATTTAAGTTGTCTTCCCAAACCTATCCGGCAAATACATCTCAAAGAGAGAAAACATAGATAAATTTACTTACCTGCATGATTGAGAAAACATCTTTATAAATATCCTTGCAGTTTGATACAGACTCACACATTTTCTGTGGGATTTCTCGAATTAATGATGATTCTTGCTGAAGTTCAGACATCTCCCTCATCAGCTGATCGTTCAGAAGTAGTTGTTTAGCATGATCTCTCTGCGCATAATGTAAAAACATGGGGAAAAGGAGTCAGCTATGAGCACAAAAGCCATTATGAGAAGCTAATCCATATTGCAATTATACCTCAAGAGTCGAGTATCAAACACCAAATTTAAACAAGAACCAAAAAATGAACAAGCTAAAAAAGGGAATAGAGCTTTATGATAAACAGGGAACATCTACCATTACTCAGTTGCTATATTGATGCACTATAGCAAATAATGTAGGTCATTATTCATTATTCAATGTGGCTTAACAACAAAAATAGTGTCCAAGTGTCCTATGTACTATTTTCTCTGATGTGGAGGATTAAAGAGATCCCAATGACATGTTCTTGGTTAATTCTATGTGCTATTGCTGAAACTATGAAAAAACACAAAAAGGGGCAAATTCTCTTTGGAGTTAGGGCAATATATAATTATGAAATCAATGTTGAAAAGATTAATAATTGTTAATCAGAATCATAATGGAAATGTGTATGATAAAAGAAAAGTATTAATTTGGGAGGTGGGGGGAGGGGAGACAAATTGTGAAGTTACACAATGCAATAAAAGCAAATATTCAATTGCATACTTAGGTTTGAACCAGCTGGTCATTCCCAGGAAATGATGTATTTGGGCCAGAGTTGAAAGGGTTCTAACCCATCAACCTTGGAACCAGGTTATGGGGAGTTTTGAAGTCAAATATCCAAGCAAAAATGTTATCAGTCACCAAACCCAGAATTCCTTTTAAGGTTATTGTAGGATGCAAGTATCTTTATAGAATACAAAGAACATTAGCATTTCTAAGCACATATTTTTTAGTACCTTGCCAAAAAATTTGTGAGCCTAAAAAGCTTTAAACAAATAGAAGTCCTAAAAATGGTGAGAGAAATATGAAACCACTCACCTCAAGTTCATTCTTTTCATCAATAGTATGCTCCAATTTTCTCTTCAAGTTTTGAACCTCCTCTTTGAAATAATCAATGGAATAACCCTACAAAGACAAATATAAGGAACACCAAACATCTATAGTCAGCTTGCTTCAAATGCTAGCTAATGGTCACCAATCTCTCTCTAACAGCCAAGTTCAGTTTGACCGAGAAGGGTGTGTGTGTGTGTGTGTGTACCATATTGGAGCCATGAAATATTTTTCTTATGAATCCTAGTCGTGTCGGTGGGAGTTAAGTAGTTTAGGCATCGTGTTTTTTTTTTGGTGAAAGTAGTTTAGGCATGGTTAAGAGTTCAAATCATGGAAATAACATTTAAGCATTAATAGTATTTTTTTTTTCATACTTAAAAGTATCTAGTGTGTTGGCACTTATTTATGCCAAATATCATTTAAGTAAATGATTTTTAAGATATTATTCATAAATAAGCAAATACCCCCTATTTGAGTCTAATAAAAATAGTTTAAAAACTAAATTCGAGAAAGATAAAAAGTCAACCCCCCAATCCAAGAACAAAAACTGGATTTTGGTTATAGGGGAGATTTTCAATTTTTAAATGTTGGGTTTTTTCTCGATTATGAAAATTTTATAAATCTTATCATGTTAAAACATTGCTAAATACCAAAACTCTAGTAAAACAATCTTTTATTTTAATATCCATAAAATTATTTTCAATCAAGCAATTTTAACAACATTCGCGCACTTTAAAATAAGTTTGACCGGAGCATAACTTTGTCATTTTAACTCAAATTTAAATAATCTTAGATTTGTTGAAAAGCTAGTTTTATGTTATACATAATATGAAAAGTCAAAAATAAAATTATTTGACCAATCAAACTTATTATAGAACAAGAGCATTTCTCTAAATTTTGACTTTTTATGACTTAATATGATTTAATATGGCTAAATATTGATTTTTAATGACTTGATGTGGCTTAATGTTGATTTTTTATGATACAAGGTGTATGGAGCTTACTAAATAATGTTAGAAAATAGGAAAAATAAAAAATAACATTTGGTTGCCTTGTTCGCCTTAAGGCAGACACCTTCTTGCCTAAGTGTTTAGACAACCCTCCAACACCTTGGTTCACCTTGGCGCCGTGATAATGCATTGAATATGATGTTCCAGACATGCACAACAGAGAAACTGTATCAAATTGGTTCTGACAGGATCTAGGTTGGAAAAATAGCCACAGACATGGAACTTTCATCAACCTAAACCAAGGTTTGTCTGAATCTTTCTCCCCCCCCCCCCCCACAGGAGTACTTCTGAATTGGAAACAATGTACAAGAAACAAGTGGCTCCAATATAGTACACACACACACACACACACAAACACACCCACCTAGGTCTAACTCATTTACCATGTTCTTTGTTAATAAGCTAGGTACCATAGTTTTCTTATGCCCCACACAATCCTCTTGATTTGATGAATGTCCACGCTGCCTAAGAACATTAGTATGATGCACGATGAATTCATATTACTTGGGCACCCCCCATTGATATCGACTTTTGCATGATTTTCATACTTCTGGAACAAATCTATTAGAAATAACATCTAGTTCCAATTTACTTAAATTGGAGCCTATTTATCAATATCAAAAGGGGAAGCCCAAAATTTTGAAAACCAAAGAAAATTTTGCGCAAGTAAACAAGATTTCCAGAAAAGGTTCGCCCAAACTCACAGGAGATACAGTACTTGATGGCAATGACTGTGGTTTCCTGCTAGGAGTAATCTGGAGTGAATCAAGGTCAGTAGTAAAGCCTTTGTTCAGCTTCAACCACATGTCTTCGTCCGCAACATCACAAAAGTTATCTGGCACTGGGCTAGAATCAGATAACTTTGAATAATTTGAACGCTTTACAACGAAAGCATTAGGAGTCGCTTTAAAACAAGGTGTCCTAAAACCATCTGCAGATATTCTCCTGTGGCTTTCTTCTTCCTTGAAGCTTTGTGTTACAGAAAACTGCTCCCACCAATGGATATACAATCATAGAACAGCAACAGAAGAGTCAGTGATGTATATATTATGCTTAAAGATTTCAAAACTAAAACATAGGAACAATGAAAATTTTCTTGGATCAGTAATGATTAAATAAAACAAATAAGCACAACACATTTTTTTTTTTTTTTTTGGGTTGAATGAGCACAACACTTATTAGTACCTTAAGTGCCAAAGAAGCAAAACCCAATGCATGATCAAATAAATTAAAAATGTAAATCACAGACAGAATGTTTATTATCAATGCCTTAACTGCCAAAGAAGCAAAAGTGCAAAACCCAATGCATGATCAAAAAAATAAAAAAAGTAAATCACAGACAGAATGTTCATAGAAGATGTAAAGAATGTATGTTGCACTACTTCAAAAGAATCAAAAGTTCTTTGCTTAGAACATATAGAATCTTTCCACAGCGAAGCACATCATACAATTGCAGTTGTTGATTGTGGTTTGGCAGTATAAACATGACCTATGCCCAGATATGGCCCTTTTAAAAAAAATCCAGTTTATTGCTTGTCACTATCTGGGAACAAATCATTAATATTTTGAGTATTAACAACCTGAAGTCAAGATACATGTAATTTTCCTCAAGATAGAACGATGTTCTGGTTTAAAAAGACCCTCAGAGCAACAAATTGTCCTCAAGATAGAATGATGTTCTGGTTTAAAAAGATCCTCCGAGAAATAAACTGGAATAGGTAATTGACTGCTTACAGGTTTTAACAGCCTGGATTTAAGTTAGCATCCAGACATAGAAACTGCACGTCTACCCAAGGAGAATCCAGCACTTCTTATAGATTATTATATTTAATTATTTACTAGAATTTTTTTTTTCGCCTCCATGATGTAGAAACGAATATTGCAAATTCTTAAAAATAGTCAAAACGGAAAATTGAAAATCAATGGCTCACAACCGATGACACTAGATACTATACAGAAGATTAAAAAATTATTATAGAAGATAATTTACCTTCCCCCAGTTCTCAAGGCCTAATCCACTATGTGGAACAGAATGCTCACTGCTGCACTATTTGACCAATAAACGAAATAGCCATAAATATGAGGGGTAAAATTTTGACAAATATTTAGTAGCATTACCAACCAAAAAGGCAAAACATGAATATGATAATGCATTCATACCTGAACTGAGTTACTAGCATGTTCTGAACATGTAACAAAGCTACTAAGGTTATCTATTTTCATCTGTTGTTCCCTGAAACACCTATCTCGTTCTTTATGTGATCTCCTCTCATCCTCGAGTTCCGTTGCAAGGTTTTCACGTTCTTTTTCATACTTTTTTAAGGGGGGGGGGTTGTTGGGATTAGTCACATGAAAAACAATATTAACATGTTCAAGGCACTTAGGATAATGAGTTTAGAAACAATAATCTACCATGAGCATTTCATTACGCAGTTTCAAGATCTCTTGCTCCAGAACCTCCAAACGAGATCCCTGAAATGGAAAAAATTGTTATGTTACCAAGCTCCAAGTCTCACATCTCCAAATGGAAACAAGTCATTACCTGAAGTTTCTTACGTAGTTCCTCTATCTCTAGCTTTTGTCGCTTTAATAAGGCTGCATCAGTCAGGATCTGCAACAAAATCAACCAGCTTACAAACAAGAAAGTGATACAGAAGCATAAAGATAAAATGCATGAACCAAATTTTAAAAAACCAGGCACAGTTCAAACTTCAAAAATCAAAATACAGAAGCTGGGAATTTAAAAATAAAAAATCAGGAGCAAAATAGAATGCAGTCATGATCCAACAAAGGCAGAAATCATTGTTTTAAGATCCACATTCAAGGTCCCAAAGTAAGTGGAAGCAACACAATGACTATGGTTGCCACCTTAAATTGTGGATTTATTACTCTCTTCTGGAAAAAAAAAAAGTTTCTATTTAAGTTTATTATTATCAGTTAAGTTGTAAGGGTAGTTCCATTGATTCACTTTCTCCAATAAGTGGATAGATCAGATTATAGCAAAAGTTTGAAAGTTTCACTTACAGGTTTAAGAAGGTTTTAGCTATTTCAGAATTGAAACACAGTTTTCCTCGGGTAAGGAGCTCCTCTCCCTCCTCCCCCCCC
>NC_056560.1:19526088-19534374 GCF_013358625.1 Macadamia integrifolia
CCCCCCCCCGCAAAAAATAAATTTGAAACATGACTACCTACTTCACAATGGGAACTTCAGCCCATGGTATTCTGAGCAATCAAAGCAGACAATGCAGCATTAGTAGGGAACCATAGTTGTCAATGCGTCGCCTTAGTCCCCCCCCCCCCACAAAACGCCTTGGGTTGCCTAGCGCTTTGACAACTATGTATGGAACGGTACAATAATGACATAGCATCAAAACTGAAAGACGACAAAAGTGTGGATCGTCTTTAGAACAAAGAGGAACAAATGATCCAACTTGAAAATCAAAGAACAATTGGCATTTTCTAGATCCTATTGAAAATGAAACACAAAAAGCTTGAGGAATTACTTATTTTACTTCAACGATTGTCATTTTATATTACAAAGCAATCAACTATGATTAAGGGAGTTTTTAGGAGGCAAAATGTTAATTTGTTCCACATCATTTTACCTCAGAATCTTTACTATATCACTTGATATGTGTCCATGCTTATGTCATATCCTCCCAAACATATCATGTAAACTTTTCAATTTAAAGTCAATTCCAGTTGTAGGACAAGTCAATAACTTGATGAACAACCATCAATAAATAAACTAAGACAAAAATATGCATGAAATTATTGCACAAGTAAAATAAATCAAACACTGGAATGGACCATATAAATTAACTCCATATAACAACTGCTACAAACAGAATCAAGCCCAAATATCATTGACATGTATCCAAAAAAAGGGAAAGACTTGAATTCTATGAATTTTTTTATCAAATACGCTTCGAGTTGAAATAAAACAATTACTTGTCAATGTTCCATGTGTTTTGAATGTAGTAGGTTAAGTACTTTAATAGACTTTTCAAGCCCAAGGCATAATAATCACAAGAAGTTTTAGATAAACCAGTTTGAATGACAAGCAGTAAAACTCTAATCTAAAGGAAACAATAGAAGAAGAAGATCACATTATAGTAAAATAATTACCTCATTGACTTGAGCACAATTGGTAATGCGTTTAGCTCTACTGGCAAACTGAAGAGTTCCCTTTGTTTCCTCTATGTGAACCTAAGAGCATCAATCATATAACATAACAAATTCATGTTGCAATGATATTGATAACACATAAAAACAGATAGAGAAAACAGCCAACAAGCTACCTCTTCTGGTGCTACTGTACAAATGATAGATGTTTTAGCATTACCCCCAAGAGCAGATTGCAGTATCCGAGTAAGCTTACTATCTCGATATGGAATATGCCCCCTGCATCAGCAAACATTTAGTTTTAAGTATCAAAATTCACAAAGTGCCTCATTCATCAATTTCTAGAAGGATTAAGTACCTTTGCTTCCCACCATCACTCAATTTGTTTATCACATTTCCAAGAATCATTAAGCTCTTGTTAATGTGTTTTCCTTCCTTCAAACGCACTCCACCGGCTCCAGTTTTTGCAATCCGCTCAGATCCAGCTAAATCAACCAAATTCTAGCCATGAAGAAAATTAGTCCAAATAAATCAAAGGCAATGACAAAAGTACCAACAAAAACAAGAAAATCATGAACAATACTTTGTCAAAAGAAAAAAAAAAGAAGAAAGAATTACATACCAGGACAGATACACGGATGGCATCTGAACTCGAATAATCTCCAGAAGAAATTGTATCTTTGCCTTTGCTTTCAATAACCTAATACATAACAAAGGACAGAGAACGGTTAAAGAAATAAAAGAGAGTGAAATGCAAATGAGACTAGAACAATTAAACCTTCTTCTCCATCAGAACATACCATCCTGAATATGGTGTGGGATCTGCTACTTCGAGCATTCATATTTGTCTCACCAAAGTGCTGATTAGCTGCAAGAATCATATTCATAGATAACAAATAGGGGGAAGTACAATAAATTGGAATAACAAAATGACACAAGTTCAGTGACAGAAATATGTCAACAGGAACAGACCTTGTCCAACTTCAATGAGTTTAAGCAATTGTTCAGCATCATTCACAATTTCCTCTCTCAGGCCTGAAACAAAGATTCCCCGCTGAAAGGCAAAGAAAATTAGTGAGACAATGAAATACAGAAAACAACTTGCTTGGGAAGGAAATCTTAGTCCATAAACCACCTCCAGGCTCTCATGAATTTGAAGCTTCTGATTCTCGGGGGCAAAAAGATCATTGATTTCTTCATTGTAAATTTCCATGTAGGAAACTCGAACTAAAAATTCCCTGTCACTTTGCTGTTGATAAAAAATTGTAAATTAATAAAACAAGAGTCTGAAATTTAGCCATATGCACCACAGCTTTCAAATGAAAAGTAATCATACCATCTGAATGTTTTGGAATATATCCTTCACAGCTAGGTGAATAATTCCCGGATCATTTTCAGAACCATTCATGGTAAAAGTCTTGCCACTACTGGTCTGTCCATACGCAAAGGCAGTTCCTGGAAATGTCACAGGGACCAACATGGTGAAATGAAATATGAATTATAGACCCAAATACAACAAGATCCTAGCAAAATTTCCCTGGATTACATTACAAGTGTAATTCAAAAGCAACACTGACAAGATACACATAGAAGCATGGAAAAAGATTGTTTGGATTCATGCATCATGTTCCTGTGCCCTTTCTATTGGATATTTGTGTTTATCAAATCCAATTAAATGGTTTAATGTATATTAATTTGCATTTATAATTTTGGGTGGTAGTGTATCCTAAAGTTTTACCTTAAATTGTTTGCAACTAGGGACAGAATAGGATGTCCTGTTTACACTGTTTCATGCATTGTGTGTCCATGTGAATGGCAATTCCAGACACAAATGCAAGTATCCATATATAAGGATACTAAACAGAACCGACTGAGAACCTCATATGGATTATTGTTGGTTATTTATGAAGCAAGGTTCTCTGTGTAATTGTTTATTTCATTTGTTTCTTAACATATGAAATAAAAAAACAAGAAAGGATATGATCAAGGTTTCACCACTTGGCCTGCGAGAATGGATTCACCACCATACTCAGACTGTTGATTCACTGCAACAGGGTTGTCTCTGCATCACTACATCAACAAGTTCTAAATCACCACAGATCAAAGGCATACCCCCATAACTCATTTATTTCATCCCCTCCTCCATTACATCAGTACAATGCTTAAATAAAAGAACATAAACAAAGAAATATAAACTTAATCAAATCTTCAGGCGAAGGAATATTCCAACAACCCCAAATCTTCAAGATATTCTCCTCTCCACACAAATCACATGGGCCCACACTCTTCATTCAAATTCTAGATGCGCAGGCCATATTGTGGGAAGAATATAGGCCTTAAGGTGAACCATAATATGGGCCATATGGGACTGGTTTTAACTTAAACCGTGTCACTGAATCATTCTATGTTGGCGTTGTACTGCATCACCAGGCGTAAGAGGTACTTACCGTTACAACTAGACATTGTGTGTTTTGGTGTACTAATGGTTGATGCCTCCACTGGCTATATAGTAGTACGTTGGATTTCACAACAGTTGTTTCATCATTGTGGGTGAGTGCTAGGGTTCCGAACGTAGAGTGATATGAACGGTTCTGCTGCGATCGCCTCCTCAAGGGTTGAGCAGAATGTGCGTGTTCGTCTCTACAATAACTTCTGTCTGTGGCTATTTAAAAAATTGTGAACCCTAAACTGCATGCTTATTGATCTGAAGGATAATTTTTTTTATATGAATCCCTCCCCCGGCCATCATTATTTATGTCAACAATCGGAGGCCAAATATCCTTTGAATCAAATGAGAATGGAGTGTATCATAAATAATAAAATTAATGGACTAATATTGAAATAAATATATAAAGAATTAAATCGAAGAAATGGTAAGCATATGTGCGACTTTAGTATGGATTCTTTGTTGTTCTCTTGTTTCCTCAAAACCAAGGAGAAAGAAATCACATGTATAGATGAAGCATGAATCAAATACAATACCGTAGATATTCATTTCTTTCTTTCCTTCAAAAACGTAAAACAACAACAAAAGTTTTAATGAAGCGGTTGATCTGAGAGCAAATATGTAACGAACTAATACCATTGAATCCTTCAACAGCGCTTCGAATGATGTCCTTGGCAAGAAGATCATAGACCTTGACATTGGTACAGTTTTCATCGAAAACATGATCTGAGGTCATCCATGGACAATTTCAAAATGATGATCCAATAGTAAGAAAGAAAAGAAGAGAGAACGAGGAGGGGGTGGGGAAACAAAAGAGAAACAGGAGAGGGAGAAAAGGATAATACCGAAAGCATAAGAAGCACCAGAGACAGGGGTACCAAGAGGCCTGTGCAACGAGATCCGATTGTCTTCCACCCTCCAAAAAGTCCCATTCGGGACTTCTTGGCTGACGGCAGGTCTTACTCGAACTGCTACGCAAATCTTCTCCATGTCGTCGTCTTTCTTCCACTCCACGCCTACACTCCTGCAGTCTCTACTCTGTAGAACACCACAACAGATCGACCCCAATTTTCTCCAGCTTTCTTTCCTTCCCAGTTCCCCCCATTTTAAGTTTAAAACCAGCGGCTGACAGGCGGGCTATTTTCGTTTTTGCAGATAAACCCCTTTGTCTTCACTTTTGTTGCATCCAAACCCCAGTATTGTGGATACATCCTTGGTAGTTTTTTGGTAGTGTACGTCACCTGAAATGCTGAATACGTTAATACTGAATACTGAATATATTCAAGGCCCGTGTCCTTTTTGTTTAAGCCCTAAGCCCATGGGTTGCACGGGAAATTGAAAGGAGGAGGAGAAGTGAACTTTTTCATTCTTAAAAATAATGAGTCAGTTCGTTTTGCCACGACAGAAAGACAATCTGATTATTTGACCGTTTGATGGGAGGGAAATTTTGTTCATAAGTCATATGTCATATTTGGTGATTCCTTTCCGATGACCCATTTTTCATAGCCAAAATTTTGATTTGGTAGTTCAAGATTCTCAATAGAAGATATTTCATACATGATTACTGCATAGTGAGCAATCTGATTAGATTTGACTTCAATTGCAGATTGAAAATATTATTCTATAATTTTCAGTCGCTCCTTCAATCCTCCAATACTAGGGTTTGTTATTTCATTAGTTTTTAGTTTAACATCCAAAGTGTCGAGCCTCTTGAACCTCTCACCACCACCTCTAATGCAACTTCAAACAACTACCATTATCACTGTCTCCACCATCAGCACCAGAAGAAATCTTTTGTTGATATGCATTCCATACGTGTCTCTATTCTTTTGTAGTGGCAAAAATATTTTTTTGTTTTGTTTTACTATAGATCATTTATTGGTACATAAGTATTCATATTGGAAACACAAAAAACTAATCATGAGTTGAAAACAATAATTTGGAACAAAGAATGTTGCCATATAGACCTCATAGATTCTTAGTTATGATGGTAAATGACCATAGAAAGCAATAAAATTCTTGGGGGCAATGTCATGTAATTTTTTCACCCAACTCTACGAATATATAGATCGAGTTTCTCTATACTAATGATGAAAATGAATCTCTACTACACTTCAAACATACCATCAGATTGCATTTAAGGAGGGATAATTCGACTTCGTGAATAGGATGTGGAAGTGTAAGGATGACCTAAGCGGCCAATCACATGGTTACATCACCAATGGGGAAGAATTTCCCTTCTCTACACGAGATAATTCATTGGGTTAATGAAATGTAAAAGAATTCATTGTTCTATTGGGTTGATGAAATGTAAAAAAATTCATCCCCCATACTCTATTCAAGTTGTACACTTTGACATTTTACAATTCTCTTCTTATTCTTAACTTGTGATTTTCATTATATCATTAGAGAATCCAACTTTGTAGTAGATTCTTTAACTAGGAAGGCCACGTTACTTTCGTGTGCAACTATTTGGCCAAATTCCACTTCATGATTGTCGGAGCTCTGTAATCAACAAAAAAACATTTACGGAACGTTGTTGACCGTTGACCTGGTCATTTAGGCCCAGTCGAGGTCTGAGGCTTCTGCCAACTACAACCACAGTGTAGATTGGGGTTGGGCCAATGGCCCAAGTGCGCCCCAAAACCCTTTGGCCTAATCCATATGCTCCCATGCTAAATCTGCCTGAATCAAGCCCAACTAGTGTAAGTTACAAGGAGAGGCACACTATCTAATTTTACATAAATGGATTGAGCTCGGGCATAATCACATATAGGTCCTGTACCAAAAGAAGCTTGAATAACCATTTTAATATTAGCCTAATAAAGATATCAAAGTCCATGCCACCAACTAACAAGTAGTTTCAAAGACCAAAGCTTAACCCATTCAGAGTAACCCCACTGTCTCCATTAACCTGCTTCATGAAGCTGAAAACAGCATAAACCTTGGGAGGCCCAATCGAGTTGATGTGATTCCCCCATTAAAAAAATAACAAATCTATCTATATATATTTATAAAGTTGCAACATTTAACTGCTTGAGGTGTGATGCAAGAATATACAAAATTAATGTTTAGACATATCCAATGATTATAAGAAGTATCACAAATATATATGAGATCCCATCTTAGGCATTGCCATCAACAGGAAGTCAAAATCTAAAAGTCAAAGCGAAATTAGAATGAGATTGGGCATCCCAAATCAGCTCATTCCATACACGAGGAGGCAGATTAGAAAAGGTTTGATCAGATGTTCCATGAATATAGCTGCCTCTTTAGCAAGGTATATCTACCACTGTGTTAGCCTCTCTGAGACAGTGTGTAGGTGTGATTTTCCTTTCAGGAATCATAAATTTACTATTATGTGACTAAACTGTGTATAATCAATCCATTTGAGGCAATTTCTAAGGAAATCTAAGAAGGGGTATTTGTACGTACGTATATAGGTCTCGGATGTGGAACCATTGCCATGTATATTCGTAATATGGATACTTCCTTAAGTGGGCAATGGTGTCATGGCCCAGCCCAGAGTCCAGATTAGCCCAGTGGTATGAATATTGATATATATATATATATATATATGTTACTACCATGAGCTCTTTATTGGTTTGTTTCTCAGCCTTAGATATATATAGGCTGCGTTTGGTAGCGTTCTATTAAAAGATTTCTGGAGTTTTTTCGTTATATTAAAATGAAAAAAAGGAATAAAACGTTTGGTGCATCATAGACGAGTTTCTGTTTTTTTTTAACCAAAAGTGAAAAATAACATTAGAAACTGGAATTGACAAAACGACAAATAGTTGTTTTGTCTTCCCAGATTCATTCCAAATATAAAAAAAAGGGACTATTTGGGGGATTTTAGGGAAATCGTCCCCGATAAACTTGTAGTCTTCCACTCTAGTTCTTCATTTTTCATAATTTCGCGCACATAGAGGAGAGAAGATATGCATTTTGAAATGGTTTCAGAAACAGATTCACCAAACACCATTTTTTCGTTTAAAAACAATGTTTTGACACAAAAACTAAAATTTTCATTTTTTACACGAAATGTCATTTCTATAACAAAAAAAATTATCAAAAACAATCATAGAGCTTTTGAGCTGTGTCATCTACTACTCCTCAGTCCTAAAAGGCTTTTAACTCAAAAGAAGGTTTTGGAAGTTGTGGCTGCTCTTCATTTAAAAGCTGATAAGATAGTTAAAAGTATTGTAGATTCGTGTGAGATCAATAGGCTGTGTTTGGTAGCCAAGAAAAGAAAAGAAAAGAAAAGAAAAAAGTACACATTTTGTACTTTTTTCTTTGGGTGAAAATTTTTTCTTTGCACTTGGTATGTTTTTACCCAAGAGAAGATTCCCCTTTTCAAATTTAAAATTCCTCTTGGGAATTGTGAAGTTTTCTTTTGCTTCCCCAAAAATTTTCTTGCCAAAAACACATGAAAACATGAGAAAATATGAAAAAATAATGATTACACAATGATTTCCTATGTGTTTATCTCTTTCTTAAAATTCAAAATTTTTTGAATTTTTTTTCTTTTCTTTTCTTTTTTTTCTCTTGGTAACCAAACATACATAATCTTTTTATTTTCTTACCATTTCATTTCATTTCTTCTCATTTCTTTTCTTTTCTTTTCTAGATTCTTTTTTCCTTTCTTATCTTTTCTTTTCTTTTTTTGGCTACCAAACATAGCCATAGTTACAAGAGTAAGAAAACAAAACAAAGACTAGAAAGGAAGAAAGAAGAAGAGACGAATTGAAGAAAGAAAGCTAATGGGATTTGTCACCTTTGGCATGCGATTGTGATGTTACAAAATTGAAACTATTAATTAAAAGGTCAAATATATATATATATATATATAAAAATATTTTTCTC
>NC_056560.1:19534448-19545711 GCF_013358625.1 Macadamia integrifolia
AAAAAAAAAAAAAAAAAAAAAAAAAAAAAAAAAAAAAAAAAAAAAAAAAAGAGCATCACATTCACTTCCCATGGCTTTTTTCCATTCGTTTGTTTGTTATGGTGATGATTTAGCTGACGTTAGTGGGGTACATATCTAGAGTCTAGAGAGTCTCTTTACTACCTACTTCGGGCCCTCCTCATGTCCATATGGCCCATACAGCACTCCATAACTAGTATCGGGGATCATATCAGTCTCCGGTGATCATAATTTTGACAGGACGATCGATATCGTGGGGATGCAGACTATTATTACAGAAGGCCGGGCCCAGTTAAAAGTAAAAGTTGGTAGGAGGAGCCAGATGGAGCTATTGCCACGTTTCCTGCACAATTAAAATTAAAAAAAAAAAAAAAGGTTGAAAGAAAGAAAGATGGGATAGATCATAGAAATTAGACTGTCCCATTAAGTAAGTAATGATGACACATAACAAAAAGGTCGAGTAAAGATGACGGCGACGTCGGACGGTCGGAGTCAAAAAAAAGAAGAGAAGTAGTTTCTTTCGCTTTCTACAAACCACCTAAAGTCTCCGGGGGCCCTGACCCTTTGTTTCTCTCGGATACGTGTTACTGTGTTAGAGTTCCTGCGAGCGAGAGCGAGGTGGGGTCTACTCCACCTAGCTACTTTCTACATCTACCGACCTATACACGAAGTTTCTTTTTTGGTAGAAACCTATGCACGAAGTTACAGCTAGAAAAGCAAAAATCGACCACTTTCTTTGCCTAATGTCATCTTGAGCACTCTTCATATACTGTAGAGCTCCCGAGTAGATCATCATAAAGAAGTGACGGTCACATACATTATCCATTTTTTCCAGAATAATGCAACACGTTTCATTTCTTTTTAGTGTTACTTTTGACTTTTCATCATCGCTATCGTTTATTCAACCTTTCTCTTAATTAGTATTCAGCCTCAGGAACAATAGCTGAACATGGGCAAAGATGATCCATCACAATAGAAATCATTTTTTTATGATCAAGGAAAGGAAATCCTATGATCATTTCCTTTTCGTTTTTCCAGATCTCACTCAACACTAGTTGCATGGTCTGGAAATATTTTCTGTTGATCCCTTTTATTTAAGCCTTGGACTCTGCCCCATTTGATCATCCATTCATGAAATAAGGGTTGGGACGGGTTTGATGTGTTATAAAATTCTCACAATATACCTTCTTACGAGATAATCACTATATAAAGTCACACACATTTCACCATATAGAAACCCTAACAAAATTAAGCACATTCAAGAAAAAAGTTCAGACGGACTTCATTCCCCTACACCCCCTTGCAACCCTTACAGTCCACTTTTATTTGAAAACAAAATTCATTAATACTTTTTCACCATTAATACGATGCAGATCTTATAGGTACATAATCAAGCTTACTAAGCATTCGAGAAGTGCATACTCAGCTGTCTATGTAGCCCGTCCATAACACGGGCAAATGTCTGATCGATTATTCCATTGTCTGAGGTTGACTTATATTGTAATCATATTGATAGATGCTTCCGAAAGGAAGACCATAAACTTTGGTTGGATGTTTGAACTCCATAAGATTTTTCAAACCATTTTAACGAGGAACAATGGTGGTCCTTAAAGCTGAGGAATGATTGTGGAGCGGCATTTTCACTATTACATACCCTTTGGGTGAGAGGGTGTCAACAAATTTTGTCTTGCCAGTTTAAAGGGATTTTGGGTATATGTTGGTACCCGATTTTAGCAAATATGGCCTATAATACAATCGGTCAATAAATCGACGTTAAGGAGTTGATCGGTTAAGTTGATGGATAATCAAGTTGGTTAAAAAATGATGACCTTGTACTAAGGAGTTGATCAGTCAGAATAACCATCAGGTGGATCGAGCAGACTGACCGAATACAATCAGATGACTGATCATGACATTTTACTGCCAGTTGACTGATTGTGACTTTTTACGGTCAACTTACTGATTTTGACTTTTTACAGTTAGCATTTCGACTTTTTACGATCAGCTGACCAAGTCTAAATTTTTCGATCAGTTGACCGAGTCCGACTTAAGTGGTTAAGGTAGTTATAATCAATTAACTATCCCACTAATGACATGATTAAACATGGGTTCCTGTAGTTACGAAACTGCCAAAATATGAGGATCTTTTAAATAAAATTATAAAATAGACTATGGTGGAAGAAGGAGGACACACACAACACATCAAACAAAATCAGACATCAAGTCTTATCTTTTTTATTTTTTTAAGATTAACATTTTCTTTTGAAGTCATGTACTTCCTTCAAGATATGTACTTATTCAATTCATAGTGCAATGATCACGTCTCTGGTATGTTCTACATCAACAGAGATACAGATCATGATTCTGGTATGTTCAACATCAACAGAGAATAGCTGGTCGTATTTTTGGTATATTGAATATCAATAGAAACAAGATTACATTTTCCTCTTGTCTATGAATTACTATCATTTGTCTTCATTTTTCAATCATTGTTCCACTTTTCTGGAAAGAACATTAAAAATCTTTGGAATTGATCGAAGCAAGAGGAGAGCCAAAGTCACTTGATCGAAGTCAGATCTATTATTGAATCCGATCAAGAAGGATTCTAGCACGCTAGCGCATATATTAACACGGTTAACTAACTGTATCACAGGGAAGATTTTCGTGCTAACAACATCAATATTATTATAATTTTAAAAAATTGGAGTGGTTTGATCCAAATCGAACCCATCTTTAGTCCGATATAGTCTTCCATACTTAGGGCCGTTATATAAATACTGGAGTAATCGTGAAAATTTGTATCTCTTTGTTTTCCTTTAAATTGTTGCAATGAAGGCTAATTAGGATTATTAAGAATTCTTTATAAACACAAAGAGGCGTGACGAAGAGAGCTTTGTATCCCTTTCTCAAGTACTAGTGAAATTGCTTTCATATTTTTATGAACATAAGTATCCAGTCAAACCATGTATATTATTGCGTTATGTAATTGATTGCTTTTTCAATTCGTTTTTTACATTGTGTATAAGATTTTGTTTCTACACTGCGAACCAAACGGAACTAGCCAATTTTGACCTCCTATACTGACTTTGAAAAACCAACTGTTTTCTTTTACAATATATGAGAGTAAGGCTAATGATTCCACTTGTTTCTCTGGTCTCAAAAGACAGATCAGATTCTGTTTCAAAGCATTAGATTGGTCCCAGAAGGATTGAGAACTCTAACACAAAGGAAAAGTTATTTGATTTTCGGATGGTTGTCATGATTGGATGGTCTCATGAGAATTCCATTTGTTTGTAAGAAAAACGTAAATATTTCTTTGAAAAAGTGAAATAAATTTTATAGGAAAAAATCATTTTTAGGGTTTGATTGCAAAAGAAATACAAAAAATTAATTTGAGAGTGATATATTTTATAGGGAAAGCAAATATTTCCTTTCACTCCACTTGTAATCCAATGGAGTCTAAAGAAAAATATACATTAGAAACCTAGGTCGTCTGAAAACTTTGGCCACATGATTGAGAATTTGAGATTTTTCGAAACACACCCAATGGCCACGATTTTTTAGAACACTTTATAATTTTGCATGGTCTTAATTTAATTGACTAAATCCTTGCTTATTGGTTGTGTGATCAATTATCACCATTTTACTTACTAGCTATCAACTAATTAGTATAATTTGATGAAGTTACATCAAGAAACCATCAAATTAATATAAAATGGTAAAAGAATCTTGTTTGTTTGCATGACCATTGCGCGAATGCAAGCCACTAGAAAGGTGTGTGAAGCGTAAAACCATGCAAGCAGGAGGATTCTTTCTCCCATTGAGAAAAAAAAAATAGTAATTATATTGGAGCTCAGCTACAGTTAATTAAATTTTAAATCCCAAGTGGGAGAAAGATACCTACCTAACACATTTAATAAAATAAATCTGTGTGATATTAACCTAACAAAAATAATAAATGTGAAGTAAATAGTAATGGTAACAAGTACCTTTTTCTATTATATGTACTCGGTATAACCGAGCGTGTTATTCCATTTCACTCACTGAGTGGAGGTTGGGGCCCTTTTGGGTTGGGGTGTGGCGGGGGGTGGGGGGGAGATTGTGTTTGGACGTTGGATGGGGTCCTCAATATCAATGAACGTTAATTAACTAAACTTTCTTTAAAGA
The DNA here is from genome assembly GCF_013358625.1 of Macadamia integrifolia. NCBI lineage: Eukaryota > Viridiplantae > Streptophyta > Magnoliopsida > Proteales > Proteaceae > Macadamia > Macadamia integrifolia. The sequence continues at coordinate 19,538,634 of NC_056560.1, forward strand.
AGGTGATTAAGCCCACAAAATGGGTGGTAATGATGCATTGGTTAGGTAACATCTCATCTCAAATCATGCAAGATCTCCATAGGCAAGATTACATTATTAATTAATCCTAATTAGGATGATAGAAATATTAAGACTACTGAGAAAGCAATAAAGCATTAAAGCATTAAAGCATTAAAGAATTAAAGAATTAAAGCATTAAAGCATTAAAGCAGGAAAGCAATAAAGCTCAACACCGCATGACTTTTCCATATCTTCTCGAACTTTATCCAAGCACATATGGGTTCATTTATTTATTTAATTAATGGAAAGAAGATGTAAATGTCATGCCAAACGCAGCCCAATGAGGGGCTCCATTATCTCTAAATTACTGTAGCTTTGCTTTAGTTGTTGTGCTTGCCTTGCCTTGCCTTATAAATATGGTATGTTATGTTGATGGATATGTATTTGCCCTCTGTTGGCACATGTGTTATGGCGATGCCGAGAGATCTATCGTTTTACGTTCTTGAAGTTTTCTTTGATTTTATAGTGAAAGTACTTGAAAACTGAGTTTAAAATGGCAAATTTCCAACACAAACGTGAATCCAAGAAAAAAAATGAAAAAACTAAACTTTCTTAGTGATCTTTACACAAGAGGAAGAGAACAATAAACCCTCATAAAGGTAGTAGCTAGGTTTCACTGAAAACATCCAAATTTTGTTTTCTTAAACCCAAACTCGCTCACTATAACTTACGCAAGAAAACTTCAAAAAGTAGCCCAAAAACTGCCACTTGAGACTTTGGTATCTGAAGTTGAAACTCATCCTCCAGCTCCTAAAATGTACAGTAGAGGAGAGGGAGAGAGAGAGAGAGAGAGAGAGAGATCATAGATGATGATGGGACTTAATTGTTTGCCTGTCCTGTAGCCGTTTACTTTTAAAGAGATTTAACTCAAAAATAGAAACGAGGGCGTTATTTTTGTAATTAGGACCTGGGAGTAGTAGAAGGATTTTAAATAAGTATTTTAGGCAATTAAGGAGGGGGGGTTGTCGTTCGTTGATGAATTCGTAGACGGGGACGAGGAGAGGAGGAGGTGGTGTTGTAGCTGGCGGAACACCAAAATCTGACGAGAATTGGATAGTTTTTGCTCGAGAGCGACATACTCCAAACGGAGCCGGTCGTTGTCTCTGCGCACGAGGCGGCACTGATGAGTCACGAATCCCAAAAGGTTGGCGGTCTCCCGGTTCTTGGTTCGGAGCCGGTTCACCTGGTCCCTTAGTCCCTCTAAATGTCTCTGTTTTCGCATGCGAGATCTCCTGGCGGACTCACGATTGGATATCATACGCCGTCGCTTCCGCTCGTCTACGGCCGAGGCCGAGACCGAGACCGGCGGCTGGTTCGATGGTTCGTCTGAGCCGGAGTTATTGGAATTAACGGGATCGGGTGATTGGTCAGGTTGGAAGAAGGAGAGGAGGTCGTCTTGGTTCTCCCAAGGCGTGAAACCGCCTTCGAAGACCGGAAAAGGTAAATCCAGGATGGCTTCTGAATCAAACATGGTGGGTGGCCGGAGGGACATCATGATGATAATAATAATAATAATAATGATAATTTTAAGCAAACAAGGAGGGGAGGAAGGAAGGAGGGAGAAAGGGAAGAAAAGCTGTGTAGGGGACCTGTATTTATGGACCAACGGAACTAAGGTGGTGGACCCCCAAAGCACCTCCATTATTGTTTCATTTTTGTTTTCTTCTTTTTTTTTTTCGTTTCTGTTTCCAGAAACATCAGAAACAGAGCAAAAAGCGTTTGATAAAATTGTTCCGTTTCACTTATTTTTAGAAATAGAAATAGAAATTTTTACTTTTTGAAAACGACTTGTGGCAATTCTTTCACTGGTTACCATCGACTTCTAAAAACATGACTTATCAAACACCTTCAATTCCGTTTCTGTTTCTAGAAACGAAAATTTATGTTTCTGCCGTTTCTTAAAACAAAAACGGCTGAAACGTTATCAAACGGACCCTAAGTTAATAGTGGGATTAAGAACAGAACAAATCACTCAAAAGAAAACAAATGCCAAACATCATATCATACTCTACTTAATGTAAATGACAACGAAAGCTGCCGACCACTTCATGGTGATGAATGGTCCTCCCCATTTTATAATTAAACAGCTTATTGACATAATTAATCTTAATTTGTTTATTAATATATATTGTCGCTGTTACATACATAAACACACACAGTAATCCAATTTTCGATTCTAAAGATACTACCCCACCTCATCTCCTGCAAATCTCCAGTGAAGTGCCTTTCAGGATGAGTGAAGGGTCATTCTGCGTACGTTGTTGGAAATTTTTAATCATAATTTGATGCTTTCTAGTTTCTAATCTTTCATAAACTTGACATAATGTACTTTAATTTCAGGAAAAAAATAGAAAATTAGGCCGAGGGTTCACAAATGACCTAATGACCTTCTGGATACATGATTAAGTTGATAATAATTGATAAAGCTAATCAACCACTTGCAAGTACTACTACTGACTTGATTTCTTCCTTTTAATAGTAAAAAAAATCTGCAAAAGATTTTCAAAGGTCACTTCTCACCAAAAACAAAAGAGAAATTTAATCCAATTGGCAATAGCTAACTGCCCAAGGTTGTAGGATACTGTATCGGTGGTTGTATTGATCTTGATCGATTGATATTGATATTGATATTGATACGGATTGATCGTATTAAGTTAAGTTGGAATATTTTACCCCAAAAATACTGATACCTCTGATTTTTGAATCATTTTACCCTCCAATGATATTAATACGATCTATAAAATATCAATACCTAAGTCTATGTAACTGCCACCTTTCTTGTGGACATGTAAAAATTAGGATAAGAGCATGCCTACTAGTACTGTTGGTGGGATCAAAATCCTTTGTTTTTCTTATCCCTGTTTTTTCTTGTTTTACTACCTGCAGAACACGACACGTGGACAACAGAGGATCCAACGGTCAAGATTGGGTGAGGATTATTACATCCGGTGCGTTGATCTTAAAGTTGTCCACGTGTCGTGTTCTGCAGGTAGTAAAACAAGGAAAAACAGGGATGAGAAAAACAGAGGATTATTTTTCCTGTTGGTGAGGGTCTTTAGCGGGATGGAGGGAGATTTTGGGATCTAATGCCACTTTTTTAGAGGATTTGAAGGGAGGGGACATACCATCTCATGATCTCATAGTTACTCCCTCCCATCATTCACAAAGTCTGATCCAATCACCCAAAGAGTGGATAATCTCTTTATCCGAGTGAATAAAAATTTAATCTTCAGTTGGTAATTAAAATATGGGAAAAAGAAAGGCATGCTACATGCTACATGCATACATGCAGTACATGTCTTCTAACCAAAATCAACATTCTCTCTCTCTCCTCTATTTAATCATTTAATCTGTCATTTACTTGTATGATATCCCGAGTCCCGACATAATTCTATTAACTTGTATGTATAAAATGTCTATGGACGACTTCTTGTTCTTTCTCCCTTAAAATATATATATTAGAACTCGTATTTCCTATTGAAATAAAGAAGGTAGGGAGGTTAGACTTGTTAGTATTTTCTTTTATTTTCCATTGGAGATGATTGGGGTAACAAAGGGTGTATTCTATCAGAACGTCCAATATGTCAAGATCGTGTTTGAATCCGAGTTTGGGTACTTATGTCGGGCACGTGTACGCACACCAATGATACCAAACAGGCATGGCATGCACACGAGACTCTCAGTTAAAAGCCAATGTGTGGATCAGAACTCATCAGAATCACCGAGAATCAAAGTGGGGATTCAGGATGACTGTGAGAGTGAACGAACAGTGTTGGGTGTTGGGCCAGGGTGTTACAGTACAAGACTCACATTATTCTGGTTGGGAAGAAAACATTAAAAGCAAGAACCAAGTGTCAGACAAAGTATGAGATCTCAGCAAGGGAGAGGGATCTACATACTTAACTAGATGAGTTGCCAGAATCGTCCTTAAAAGATAAGGGAAAAAGGAACAACCTAATGACTAGTGTGAGAAGCTAAAGCCCACGAGAGAGAGAGAGAGAGAGAGAGAGAGAGAGAGAGAGAGAGAGAGAGAGAGGAGAGAGAGAGAAGAAGATGGGAGGCACAAGGCCGACACGAAAGGTATCAGTGGAATCTCAAAAAAATGGGATAACGAAGACCACTGTTTTTATTTTATGTATTGTTGTCTGCTACATTTTCCTCTACTCTTTCTTGGATTGCATGTTCTTAGGTTCTTGGATGCGCTTACACTACATGGTGATCTTAACATGCATGGTTGCGTATATGTACATTTTATATTTATAAAAATATATTTATTCAATATGCAAATGAAGTTAAACCTAAAAATTTGCTAATTATTGTCCTAGACTGCTTCTAGTCACACCCACAAGTTGAACAACCAAATTTTAAAGCACAAACTCCACCACTACAAGTCTGAGAAATGCCATAAATTTTGATTGAATGATTGATGCATTTGCAGTTGGAACAAAACAGGGCGAAATGAAAATCTTTATTGGATTCATCCATAATGTGTAGAATTGAAGAGTATCAACCAACATATGGCAGAGAGTGATAATATGGCATTTTGTTAGATTTCAAGTTTTGTTAAGACTATTTTATGAGTTTTCAAATTCATTTAAGCCCCCACACCTCCCCCACAAGCCAAAAAAAGGAAAAAATAAAATAAAAAAAATACATTCGCACTTCGGTTGTGAGCAATGTGATTAAACAGGACCTACCTAGGTACACAGACACTGCCATTATCATATACATTAAATGGAGTTATTTAAATGCATCCTTGTAGGGGTAAATGGTTGATGGTCATAGGCCATTATAACACCATTACGTCATTCGTTGAACCCTTGGAGCTGGTAAGAGCGTAAGTAAAGTAAATTGAAGAACACGTAAAGCCAAATGGAAGAGTAAAATAATATACAAATATCTCAAGTCATATACCAACCTTGAGAAATATCGAAATATGTGACCTTTTGACCGATCTTTATACAACAGTTTCAACTCCCTATCCCTCCTCTTTTCCTCAAAACCTAAGCTAACACAAACGTTTGTACTATGATCCTAAACAGTGTAGAGCTCCTCATGCCAATCTCATAATCACTGGAGGACGCTGAGATGATCACAAGTTCACTGGAGGGCTTCCCTAAGTATAGATTGAAATGATAAATTAATTTAGTATATGGGGGGGGGGGTACTGATGTCATTACACAGTAGTAAAGAGATTTTTTGTTAAAAAAAAGAGATTTGGAAGTGGCACAACCAAAATGGCTTTGCCTTCTCAAATGGGGCTACAGGTTGACTTACACTGGAAATGTAACGGTAATTGGATATCAAAAAACGAAGATTTTTCGTTTATCATTTTTTTATTTATTTAAAATTTCTTTGGGGTGGGGGAGGGAGAGAAACCATATAACAAACCTACATTTATGGGGTTTTCACACCCGACACTTAAGGAGGCAAACCAAGAATGTCAACGATCTTGCCAACAATCCTCTATGGATGTGGCAACTGGCAGCTTTACCCAGGTCACCTCTACTACATGGCAATAGGAATGAATTTCCATGCTCTGATTTAAAAAAAAATGCAAACATTTATTCTACGGCATGTGCAATAAACAACGATTGCTCAATGTGGTAAGGATTCCAAGGAAGATGCATGCCACGGGAAAATGATGACGTGGTAGGAGGGCCCATTCTGGTCTGAGAGCCAGATAGAACTACTCGGTTGTTGTGAAGTCCAGACTCTAGATTATGGTACCCATACACAGAAAGGTTAGAAATGAGATCCTAATCTGAGCACCAGATCTGCATCCATAATTGTGGGTCTGTGGTATCCAACCCCAGAATTTCTTATATCTTTTTCCTTTTTTCGCCTTTAAGATCAGGTATTTATTGGTTATGTAAAACTTTGTTTCAATGTCCAAGAGATCAAAACCCCCAACCCAGTTGCTTGCTTTTTCAGAAAGATTCTTTTGGACCATTACGACTAACAGTTTTGATGCATGGTTATGTTGATTTGACCCAGGGCATGAAGGTCGGGTCAGGCTCCATACGGTTGATTTGGTTACAGAATGACAACATCTGAGAGGATCTCTATCCAAGAGCCTCGCAGTTGAAGAACATGAACTCACCTTGAACAAAAGATCATGCACAATGTATTCCCAAGGCAGTGATATGGACATCAAGCAACACTTCAAGGGCAACATCTCTTCATCAGATCTCCTGGAAGCAGCAGCAGCAGCATAAGCATGCTTAGCTGCCACAGAAGCAGCTGATGCAGCTTTTCGGACAATTGTACCAATGCCGAAACCTTTCTTGGATATCTGAACAGGTGAATGAGGGCCTGAAAATTGCTGGCTTTGATCTACATCAAAGTAATTATTTAAATTATTTTCAATATAAGCTATCTGAAAGCTATGAAAATTACATATAATTTCTAAGATCTAGATTCTAGCAAAAGCTGTTCCATACCAGATAATTTAAAACGAACCGTTCTGCTATTTCTTTGAAACCAATCCGGTCTTTACAACAACACATGATTTTAGAAAAGTCAATGGTGTACCTGGATACCGACTAGTAAGTAGACAGTGACTACATGCATAGAAATTTCTAATTGAATCTTAGATACCTAAGTGGCTGAATTTTCATTTAATCTATTTGAAATCATATCTGTAGTATTTAAGCATAGAAATGGTACCCTTTATGCCTAAGTATTGGATTACATGCAATTCCTAAGAATGTGTTATTAAAACTTTCACAGCATTAAGATTTTTTCACAGTTGGAAGATTCTACCAAAAAAAAAAAGGGAAACTAATATGTTACATCTTCCCTCGTGCACAAAAAGAAATGGAATTAGAAGAAAGTGACTTATCAAATGGTGAATATAAAAGGAAAAAATGATACAGACTGCTACCTCACACAAGTCTCACCACCATTAACTACCCAAGCTATTTATTTCAGCATCACAACTTTTTCTTGAGTCTCACATAATGTGTGACACACAGATCCAAAAGGGGCTTTTAGATATTATTTTTTTTTTTCTTTT